>NC_030680.2:905560-998778 GCF_000004195.4 Xenopus tropicalis | reverse complement strand
TGGGGAGTTGTATCAGGAGTCGGAACCAGCAGTGCAGAGAAGGGAAATGGACAGACAGAAACAGTGAGTTACACATAACTATAAACCCATTGAGAATGAGGAATGAATGGATATTGGGGAGTTGTATCAGGAGTCAGAACCAGCAGTGCAGAGAACAGAAATGGACAGACAGACACAGTGAGTTACACATAACTATAAACCCATTGAGAATGAGGAATGAATGGATATTGGGAACTTGTATCAGGAGTCGGAACCAGCAGTGCAGAGAAGGGAAAGGGACAGACAGACACTGAGTTACACATAACTATAAACCCAGTGAGAAAGAGGAATAAATCGGTATTGGGAAGTTGTATCAGGAGTCAGAACCAGCAGTGAAGAGAAAGTGAGAGACAGACACAGTGACAGTTCCACATAACTATAAAACCAGTGAGAATGAGGAATGAATAAATATTGGGAAGTTTTATCTGGAGTCAGAACCAGCAGTGCAGAGAAGGGAAAGGGACAGACAGACACAGGGACAGTTACACATAACTATAAACCCAGTGAGAATGAGGAATGAATGGATATTGGGGAGTTGTATCAGGAGTCGGAACCAGCAGTGCAGAGAAGGGAAAGGGACAGACAGTCACAGTGACAGTTACACATAACTATAAACCCAGTGAGAATGAGGAATGAATGGATGTTGGGCAGTTGTATCAGGAGTCAGAACCAGCAGTGCAGGGAACATGAAGGGACAGAGAGACACAGTGACAGTTACACATAACTATAAACCCAGTGAGAATGAGGAATGAATGGATGTTGGGCAGTTGTATCAGGTGTCAGAACCAGCAGTGCAGGGAACATGAAGGGACAGAGAGACACAGTTACAGTTACACATAACTATAAACCCAGTGAGAATGAGGACTGAATTGATATTGGGGAGTTGTATCAGGAGTCAGAACCAGCAGTGCAGGGAACATTAAGGGACAGAGAGACACAGTGACAGTTACACATAACTATAAACCCAGTGAGAATAAGCAATGAATGGATTTTGGGGAGTTGTATCAGGAGTCACAACCAGCAGTGCAGAGAACAGAAAGGGACAGACAGACACAGTGAGTTACACATAACTATAAACCCAGTGAGAATGAGGAATGAATGGATATTGGGGAGTTGTATCAGGAGTCAGAACCAGCAGTGCAGAGAAGGGAAGGGACAGACAGACACAGTGACAGTTACACATAACTTTAAACCCAGTGAGAATTAGGACTGAATCGATATTGTGGAGTTGTATCAGGAGTCAGAACCAGCAGTGCATTGAATTGAAAGGGACAGACAGACACAGTGAGAGTTACACATAAATATAAACCCAGTGAGAATGAGGAATGAATGGATATTGGGAAGTTGTATCAGGAGTCGGAACAAGCAGTGCAGAGAATGGAAAGGGACAGACAGACACAGTGACAGTTACACAAAACTATAAACCCAGTGAGAATGAGCAATGAATGGATATTGGGAAATTTTGTCAGGAGTCAGAACCAGCAGTGGAGAGAAAGTTAAAGGGACAGAAACAGTGAGAGTTACACATAACTATAAACCCAGTGAAAATGAGGAATGAATGGATATTCGGAAGTTGTATCAGGAGTCAGAACCAGCAGTGCAGAGAAGGGAAAGGGACAGACACAGTGACGGTTACACATAACTATAAACCCAGTGAGAAAGAGGAATGAATGGATATTGGGGAGTTGTATCAGGAGTCAGAACCAGCAGTGCAGAGAAGGGAAAGGGACAGACACAGTGACAGTTACACATAACTATAAACCCAGTGAGAAAGAGGAATGAATGGATATTGGGGAGTTGTATCAGGAGTCAGAACCAGCAGTGCAGAGAAGGGAAAGGGACAGACACAGTGACAGTTACACATAACTATAAACCCAGTGAGAAAAAGGAATGAATGGATATTGGGGAGTTGTATCAGGAGACGGAACCAGCAGTGCAGAGAGGGGAAAGGGACAGACAAAAACAGTGACAGTTAAACATAACTATAAACCCAGTGAGAATGAGGAATGAATGGCTATTGGGGAGTTGTATCAGGAGTCGGAACCAGCAGTGCAGAGAAGGGAAAGGGACGGAGAGACACAGTGACAGTTACACATAACTATAAACCCAGTGAGAATGAGGAATGAATGTGTATTGGGAACTTGTATCAGGAGTCAGAACCAGCAGTGCAGAGAAGAGAAAGGGACAGACAGACACATTGACAGTTACACATAACTATAAACCCAGTGAGAATGTGGAATGAATGGATATTGGGGAGTTGTATCAGGAGTCAGAACCAGCAGTGCAGAGAAGGGAAAGGGACAGACAGACACAGTGAGTTACACATAACTATAAACCCAGTGAGAATGAGGAATGAATGGATATTGGGGAGTTGTAACACTGCAGCCCAAACATAGTGCCAGGGTTATTAGAAGTTCATTTACTGTAGTAGAGAATCCTGATGCATACTGTACTGAATTCCGTGCAGCCATGCAGTATGAATCAGAACCAGAAGTCAATAAAGTAAGGTTTTAGATGGAGAAGACAAGGAACCTGGAAGGGGTGTGTATATGGAATCTGAGGAGCAATGTCATTACAGCATGTTGTAGTTTGTTCTGAGGTGCATGTGCCCCTCTCACCTTCCTGGACAGTAACTTGTATCCGATTCTTCTCGTAACTCAACCCTCCAGGGGTCTCCACCCGGCAGCAAAAGGTTCCTGAGTCACTGGGGGTCAGTCCAGTGATAGTCAGAGACCCGTCCCCCCGTGTTATGTTCCCCCGTAACTTGTATCTCTCGGATACCGTCAGAGTCTTCTCCCTGGTATTAGTCCATATGATCACTTTGTAACAAGAGCCCGAGCAGCGGGACTTCCCCCAGCATATTTCCGCAATGCCTTCCTCAACTGAGTAAGTGCAGGGCAAAACCAGGGTATGCCCCTCTAAGGCAATCACATATTCCTCTGCTGTCCATAGGCCTGTGAAACAAGCAACATAGGCAATGAGAAAGGGAAAACACTTATTCAAAGGGTCCTGTTAAAATGACTCCAAGGGTGCAAAAGGGTATAGCCAGACTGTATAGGTAACTGGTATCATAGAGACCATAGACATAGAAACTGCATCTCATGTTGGCTTTTGGCCTGTAGGAGAGTTATCTATACAGCTCTATGAGTGGAACCCAGAAATACCAGTATCATCTCATTAACATCAGGTTCAGTATTTGATTCTGTTACAGTCTAAATGGTCTAATATCATGTTTATTTCATGCTGAAACCCCCAAAACACCTATAAAATGAATATTGCTCTAGGGGTGATTTATTTAAGGGTGCAGCCTACTGTACTTCCAAACCCCTTATTGCCCTTTGGCAACTCTAATTCTGAGACTGACCCCACCATTTAGTTTTGTAGTTGCAACTCCAATTCTTAGACTCTGTCTGTTTGTGTCTTTGGTTTATTAAAGGGGCGTCTACAGTCTTTCAAGGGAATAGAAACCCAAGAATAAAATTTTTCTTTAATGAAAGTAAATTTAATTCTAAGCAATTTTCCAATGTACATTATTACAAATATTCAATGGTTTTAAAGTTATTAGTAAAGGTCCTGGCTTTTAAAAGCAGTGTCTGTCTCTCCATTTCCCCACTCCTGGCTCTGACTGTAAGCAGTATTGGGAATTAGCTCTCAATAGCAATTACATTTACTAATAACTTTAAAACCATTGTATATTTGTAATGAATGTATATTAGAAACTTGCAGAATCATACTAAAAGAACCAGGCAGGCACATCTGGGATCCCTTTTGCGTCAACCAATTTGTTCAAAAAAGCAGCTTGTATGTTAATAAAAGTATCAAAAATGTATTTATTCCATAAAAATAATAACAACTGCAACAGCCTTATGCGTTTCGTACCTACCAGGGTACTTAATCACAGTCATAGTCATAGTTCTAAGCTCACAACAAGTTCTTGATAAATTATTTAATAACACATTTTATGGATAATGTCTATCTTTCATGGTGTGTTCTTTTACACTGTTCCGATGGTTGTTTAAGCATGAGTATTAAGGAGTGTGGTGTTGAGGACTATTGCTAACGTATCTTTCCTTCTTTGCCCAGATTATTTAAGTAGTCTAGCCACGGGTTCCAGATCCTGCGGTAAGTATGACTGTTATTACCTATTAAGTATGATATTTCTTCTAATTTCCTAATATCCTCAACTTTTGTTAACCATTCCTTATAGGTAGGTGGTTTTGGTGTTTTCCATTTTTGTGGAATCAGCGATTTTGCTGCCTGCAGCAGGTGTAAGGTGAGTGTGTCTATTAGTGTTTTATCTTTATCTGGAATGATGTATAACATAATGGTTTGTGCATTTTCTACTTTGATGGAGCGCTGAGTTACTAAGTTTATTGCATCCAGGCCCCTCTTATAGGCACTAACAGAATCTGCCATTACAGCATCACTAGGAAGGGCATTCCCCAACCTCACTGCCCTCCCCGTGAGGAACCCCCTACGCTGCTTCAAATGGAAGCTCCTTTCCTCTAATCTAAAGGGGGGGCCTCTGGTGCGCTGATTGTTTTTATGGGAAAAAAGAACCCCCCCCATCTGCCTATAATCCCCTCTAATGTACTTGTACAGAGTAATCATGTCCCCTCGCAAGCACCTCTTTTCCAGAGAAAACAACCCCAACCCTGACAGTCTCACCTCATAGTTTAACCCTTCCATCCCCTTTACCAATTTAGTTGCAGTCTCTGCACTCTCTCCAGCTCATTAATATCCTTCTTAAGGACTGGAGCCCAAAACTGCACCGCATACTCAAGGTGAGGCCTTACCAGGGACCTATAAAGGGGCAAAATTATGTTCTCACCCCTTGACTCAATGCCTTTAATCGCCACAGAATGACACATGTTATCTACAAAAAAAACCCTAGATCCTTCTCCATTAATGATCCCCTCAACACCATTTAGTGTATAACTTGCATTTATATTATTTCTACCAAAGTGCATAACTTTGCACTTGTCAACATTGAACCTCATTTCCCAGTTTGCTGCCCAGTTATCTAATTTTGTCAAATCTCTCTGCAAAGCGGCACATCCTGCATGGAACTTATAGTTTTGCACAATTTTGTGTCATCAGCAAAAATAGAAACAGTACTCTCTATGCCCCCCCAGGTCATTAATAAACAAGTTAAAAAGCAAAGGCCCAAGGACTGACCCCTGCGGTACCCACTAACCACACTGGCCCAATTAGAAAATGTTCCATTTACCCCACTCTTTGTACTCTATCCTTCAGCCAGTTCTCTATCCAATTACAAATATTATGTTCTAGGCCAATATTCCTTAATTTGATCATTAACCTTCTGTGCGGTACTGTATCAAACGCTTTAGCAAAGTCCAAGTAGATGAGATCAACTGCCATTCCAGCATCGAGGTTCCTGCTCACCTCCTCATAAAAGGCGACTAAATTAGTCTGGCAAGATCTGTTACGCATAACGTTACAACCATTGTATATTTGTAATGAATGTATATTGGAATCTTGCCTAGAATTACATTTTCTTTAACTGGCCAACATTTTGTTTTTGGGTTGGCATGCCCTTTAAGCTATCTTAGCCACCCGATTATCATCGTACTTATAAGTCAAAGTGTAGCGCCCCACACATGTGGGTCATTCTATCTTGATGTATCTGGAGTATATGTGAGGGTGTATAATGCACCATATGGAAGCCGATGAGGGGCGTTGTGCCTCTGGTACTGGAATGCCGGGGGGCTGTAAGGTGCCCCAACAGTTCACTATTATTGGGTTGGGGGCGCTTTTGTGCACGTTGGTGCGGGAATGCTGGGGCTGTTAAGTGCCACAATCAGCATATTTATTGGCTGGGGCTGTATTGCCTCTGGGGTACTGGGAATGCCGGGGCTGTAGGTGACCACAGACAGTCACTATTTATTGCTGGGCGGGCTGTTGATGCCTCTGTATGGAATCCGGGCGTAAGTGCCACAACAGCACTATTTATGGGCTGGGGGGGCGTTGCCTCTGGACTGGAATGCCAGGGCTGTAAGGTGCAAGACAGCACTATTTATTGGCTGGGGGGTGTTTGTGCCTCTGGTACTTGGAATGCCGGCGGGGCTGTAAGGTGCCAAACAGTCACTATTTAGGGTGGGGGGCCGTTTGGTGCCTCTGAGTACTGGGAATGCCGGGGGGGCTGTAAGTGCCACAGACAGTCACTATTATGGGGGGGGGGGCTGTTTTGCCTCTGGGTACTGGGAATTCCGGGGGCTGTAAGGGCACAGACAGTCACTATTTATTGGGCTGGGGGGGGCTATTTGTGCCTCTGGGTACTGAATGCCGGGGGCTGTAAGGTGCACAGACAGTCACTATATTATTGGCTGGGAGGGGCGTTTTGCCTCTGGGTAACTGGAATGCAGGGGCTGTAAGGTGCCACAGACAGTCACTATTTATTGGGCTGGGAGGGGGCTGTTTGTGCCTCTGGTACTGCAATGCAGGGGGCTGTAAGGTGCCACAGACAGTCACTATTTATTTGGCTGGGGGGCTGTTTGGTGCCTCTGGGTACTGGATGCCGGGGGGCTGTAAGTGCCACCAGACAGTCACTATTTATGGGCTGGGGGGGCTGTTTGTGCCTCTGGGTACTGGAATGCCAGGGGGGGCTGTAAGGTGCCACAGACAGTCACTATTTATTGGGCTGGGGGGGCTGTTTGTGCCTCTGGGTACTGGGAATGCCGGGGGGCTGTAAGGTGCCACAGACAGTCACTATTTATTGGCTGGGGGGGGCTGTTTGTGCCTCTGGTACTGCGAATGCCAGGGGGGCTGTAAGGTGCCACAGACAGCTCATATTTATGGGCTGGGGGGGCTGTTTGTCCTCTGGTACTGGGAATGCCAGGGGGGCTGTAAGGTGCCACAGACAGTCCACTATTTTTGGGCTGGGGGGGCTGTTTGTGCCTCTGGTGTACTGGAATGCCGGGGGCTTGTAAGGTGCCACAGACAGTCCACTATTTATGGGCTGGGGGGGCTGTTTGTGCCTCTGGGTACTGGAATGCCAGCGGGGCTGTAAGGTGCCACAGACAGTCACTATTTATTGGCTGGGGGGGGGCTGTTTGTGCCTCTGGGTACTGGGAATGCCGGGGGGGCTGTAAGTGCCACAGACAGTCACTATTTATTGGCTGGGGGGGCTGTTTGTGCCTCTGGAATGCCAGGGGATGTAAGGTGCCACAGACAGTCACTATTTTTATTGGCTGGGCGGGGCTGTTTGTGCCTCGTACGGGAATGCAGGGGCTGAATCACACAGTCACATGTTAGCAGGCTGTCTACTGGAATGGGGGCTGTAAGGTTGCCACAGACAGTCACTATTTATTGGGCGGGGGGGCTGTTTGTGGCCTCTGGGTACTGGAATGCCAGGGGGGCTGTAAGGTGCCACAGACCAGTCACTATTTATTGGCTGGGGGGGGGGCTGTTTTGCCTCTGGGTTACTGGGAATGCCAGGGGGGGCTGTAAGGTGCCCACATCACTATTATTGGGCTGGGGGGGGCTGTTTGCCTCTGGGTACTGGGAATGCCAGGGGGGCTGTAAGGTGCCACAGACACGTCACTATTTATTGGCTGGGGGGGGGGGCTGTTTGTGGCCTCTGGGTACTGGAATGCCAGGGGGGCTGTAAGGTCCACAGTCACTATATTTTGGGCTGGGGGGGGGGGGCTGTTGTGCCTCTGGTACTGGGAATGCCAGGGGCTGTAAGGTGCCACAGCAGTCACATATTTATTGGGCGGGGGGCTGTTTGTGCTCGGGTACTGGGAATGCCTGGGGGCTGTAAGTCCACAGACAGTTCACTATTTATTGGGCTGGGGGGGCTGTTTGTGCCTCTGGGTACTGGGAATGCCAGGGGGCTGTAAGGTGCCACAGACAGTCACTATTATTGGGCTGGGGGGGGCTGTTTGTTGCTCTGGGTACTGGGGAATGCCAGGGGGGGCTGTAAGGTGCCACAGACAGTCACTATTTATTGGGCTGGGGGGGCTGTTTGTGCCTCTGGGTACTGGGAATGCCGGGGGGGCTGTAAGGTGCCACAGAACAGTCCACTATTTATGGGTGGGGCTGTTGTTGCCTCTGGGTACTGGGAATGCCACGGGGGCTGTGTAAGGTGCCACAGACAGTCACTATTTATTGGCTTGGGGGGGCTTTTTGTGCTCGGGCTACTGGGAATGCCGGGGGGCTGTAAGGTGCCACAGACAATCACTATTTATTTATTGGGCTTGGGGGGGCTGTTTGTGCCTCTGGTACTGGAATGCCAGGGGGGCTCTTAAGGTGCCACAGACAGTCACTATTTTAGTGGGCTGGGGGGCTGTTGTGCCTCTGGTACTGGGGAGCCGGGGGCTGTAAAGGTGCCACAGACAGGCACTATTTATTGGCTGGGGGCGTTGTGCCTCTTGGGTACTGGGAATGCCAGGGGGCTGTAAGTGCCACAGACATTCACTATTTATTGGCTGGGGGGGGGCTGTTTGTGCCTCTGGGTACTGGGAATGCAGGGGGCTTATAAGGTGCCACAGACAGTCCACATATTGGGGGGGCTTTGGGGGCTGTTTGTGCCTCCTGGTAGACTGGGAATCCGGAGGGGCGTAAAGTGCCACCAGACAGTCACTATTTTATTGGCTGGGGCTGTTGTTGCCTCTGGTACTGGGAATGCCTGGGGGCTGTAAAGGTGCCACAGACAGTCACTATTTATGGGCTGGGGGGGGCGTTTGTGCCTACTGGAATGTACTGGGAATGCCTTGGGGGGCTGTAAAGTCCACAGACCCCACTATATATTGGCTGGGGGGCTGTTGGCCTCTGGTACTGGGAATTGCCGGGGGCTGTAAGGTGCCACAGACGTCACTATTTATTGGTGCGGGGGGGGGCTTTGTGCCCTTCTGGGTACTGGATGCCAGGGGGCGTAAGGTGCCAACAGGACAGTTCACATTTATGGGCTGGGGGGCGTTGCTTTCCTCTGGGTACTGGAATGCCTGGGGGGCTGTAAGGTGCCACAGGACCAGGCACTATTATTGGCGGGGGGGGGCTGTTTGTGCCTCTGGGTACTTGGGAATGCCAGGGGGGCTTAAGGTGCCACAGACAGTTCACTATTATTGGGCTGGGGGGGGGGGCGTTTGATGCCTCTGGCTACTTGGAATGCCGGGGGGCTGTAAGGTCCCACAGACAGTTCACTATTATTGGGCCTGGGGGGCGTTTTGTGCCTCTGGGTACTGGGAATGCAGGGGGGCTGTAAAGGTTGGCCACAGACAGTCCACTATTTATTGGGGCTGGGGGGCTGTTTGTCCCTCTGGGTACTGGGCAATGCCAGAGCTTGTAAGGTGCCACGAAAGACAGTCACTATTTATTGGGCTTGGGGAGGGCTGTTTGTGCCTCTGGTACTGGAATGCCAGGGGGGCTGTAAGTGACCCACAGACAGTCTCACATTTATTGGGGCTGGGGGGGGGCTTTTGTGCCTCTGGTTACTGGGAATTGCCGGGGGGCTGTAAGTGCCACAGACAAAGTCACTATTTATTGGGCTGGGGGGGGCTGTTTTTGTGCCTCTGTGTACTGGCAATGCCAGGGGGGCTTGTAAGGCTGCCACAGGCAGTCACTATTTATTGGGCTTGGGGGGGCTGCTGTTTGTGCCTCTGGGTACTGGAATGCCAGGGGGGCTGTAAGGTGCCACAGACAGTCACTATTTATTGGGCTTGGGGGGCTGTTGTGCCTCTGGGTACTGGGAATGCCTGGGGGGCTGTAAGGTGCCACAAACAGTCACTATTTATTGGGCTGGGGGGGCTCAGTTCTAGTTAGGAATCCCACCTTGGCAATCACTGGATTAGGGGGCAGGATGAAAGGAATCGGGGGCAAAGCAGTGATCTGGAGGCGGGGTCATTACATTTGGGGGCGTGTGTTTGACTTATGGAGGCGCCATAGTAAGTGATGCCTACAGCTGCCAGTGTTGCCAAGGGAACCGATCTGTTGTGTTGCTGTGCCTGCTTATTGGAGTTACCATAGTAACAAGTCGTTACTGGTGCCACAGTAATGCGGAAGTGTGGAAGGATTTCTGTACCTATGTGTTTTCCTTTGCTAAGGCCTCTCCATGGGGGGTGTGAGTGCCCCCCCCGCGTATAGTGTGAGTGCCCCCCCCGCGTATAGTGTGAGTGCCCCCCCCGCGTATAGTGTGAGTGCCCCCCCCGCGTATAGTGTGAGTGCCCCCCCGCGTATAGTGTGAGTGCCCCCCCGCGTATAGTGTGAGTGCCCCCCCCGCGTATAGTGTGAGTGCCCCCCCCCGCGTATAGTGTGAGTGCCCCCCCCGCGTATAGTGTGAGTGCCCCCCCGTATAGTGTGAGTGCCCCCCCCGCGTATAGTGTGAGTGCCCCCCCCCGCGTATAGTGTGAGTGCCCCCCCCGCGTATAGTGTGAGTGCCCCCCCCCGCGTATAGTGTGAGTGCCCCCCCCCGCGTATAGTGTGCTGAAGCCCTTTTGCCGTAACCCATAAGCCCCCTGATCTCTCTACACACTTATTGCCCCACAGCCCCCCCCCCCCCCCCCCCCAGAGAGGTGGGATTGCACCCAGGGCAGTCCTACCCCTTGTGCCTGGGTGCCACTTACTTTCTCACCGGATTGGCTAAAAGTCAGGCAGGGCGTGACCACTGTATGTAGAATTTCCAGCAGCCAATAAGCCATATTAGCCAATAGGAGGTTTGCTTCTAAGCAGGTGAGCAGTCCTATTGCTGGTTGGTTACTATGGGTAATTAGACATGGAGCAACATTTGCTTGTATTACATCCCCCATATATTGGTATTGGGGGACGGGAGCCGAAAAGAGACAGCACATGTGGTCAGAGTGAGTGCTTGTGAGATATAACCTATAGCAGCAACTCATAGGGGGGTCCTGAGAGCAGGGGGGTCCTCAGTAGCCCTTACAGGCAGTATGGTGGCCAGGGGGAGTGGCTAAAGCCATACTAGGTTTGGTAGGGATCATATTAATTGGCTTACTAGCGAGCCCCCTGCTGGGATATTTAATAGCCCCCCAGCTACCCCCCTAGCACTCTGGCTTCTGGCACGGGGACCCACTCCCCAGATTATAGCGGAACCAGTGCGGGAAGGGCAGGGGCCCCAAAACCCTTATCTCCTGCTGCCTGCAATCCGCTCAATATAATGGGGGGAGGGGAGCGGAAGGCAGGACCCCCCCCCGAGCATTCAGCTGGGGACAAAGGGATGATCTGCACCATATACACTGGCTCTTTCCCTCCTTATCCTTACAGTGGGGTTGGGTTCCCTTAGGGGCAGTTAGAAGCTCATTTGCCCCAGGGGGCAAATACTGCACCCGAAGCCCTATTGTCATACTAACCTCTACTATTAGTGTGTGTATATATTATATATTAGTAGGGCTGGATATGTACCTTCACTGGGGTTCATTATGGGGGGGTTGAAATTGATGAACTTGTGTCTTTTTAACCCTTTTTAACTGTGTAACATTATGTGTCATACTTCCCCTTTAGTGTGTGTGGTGCAGTCCCTGCCTGGGGGGGGGGGTCTATTATCTGCCCATTGCACTCAGTTCTATTCTAGCAAATGCCGGGGGGGGGGGGTTCTGGCCCCTTTACACACTGGGCAAGTGAGTGGCTAGTGGGGATTGTGGGCTGTAGCCGGGGGCAGATGGAGTGCAGCACGTGGGGCACAGAATGCTGAGTGAGGGCTCAGTGAGGGAGGTGCAGTATGGGGGGGGGGGGTAGGAATATGCAGCTCTGGCAGTACTGGTGCTGCTGCAGTTCCTGCGCTTGGATCCTGTCCCACTTACTGCAGAACCATCAGGGACCCTGCCTGTGAGGGAGCTACTGCCCCTCTCTCTGCCCCAGTACAGCTTGGCCCCCGGGCCCCCAGGTAGGTCTGTGCCATAATCACCCCATTCACCCGGCATCTGTCACTGTCACCCATTTGTCTCACTACTCAACCCCCCTCCCCATGGGGCAAAGAGTGATTGGCTCGGTGCTAACCCTTTCAGTGCTGAACTGTACGTTACTGTGTAATAAAGTGAGCCCCCCCCCCTGCATGGTGAGCAGAACATTATGGGCAATATCTCCCACTCACTTTATATCCCCCCCCCCTGCGCTTCCCATATCTCCCACTCACATTATATCCCCCCCCTGCGCTTCCCATATCTCCCACTCACATTATATCCCCCCCGCGCTTCCCATATCTCACACTATATCCCCCCCCCCCCCTGCGCTTCCCATATCTCACACTATATCCCCCCCCCCGCGCTTCCCATATCTCCCACTCACATTATATCCCCCCGCGCTTCCCATATCTCACACTATATCCCCCCCCCCTGCGCTTCCCATATCTCACACTATATCCCCCCCCCCGCGCTTCCCATATCTCACACTATATCCCCCCCCCTGCGCTTCCCATATCTCCCACTCACATTATATCCCCCCCCGCGCTTCCCATATCTCACACTATATCCCCCCCCCTGCGCTTCCCATATCTCACACTCACATTATATCCCCCCCGCGCTTCCCATATCTCACACTATATCCCCCTGCGCTTCCCATATCTCACACTATATCCCCCCCGCGCTTCCCATATCTCACACTATATCCCCCCTGCGCTTCCCATATCTCCCACTCACACTATATCCCCCCCCCCGCGCTTCCCATATCTCCCACTCGCATTATATCCCCCCTGCGCTTCCCATATCTCCCACTCACACTATATCCCCCCCTGCGCTTCCCATATCTCCCACTCACCACTATATCCCCCCCCGCGCTTCCCATATCTCCCACTCGCATTATATCCCCCCGCGCTTCCCATATCTCCCACTCACATTATATCCCCCCTGCGCTTCCCATATCTCACACTATATCCCCCCCTGCGCTTCCCATATCTCACACTATATCCCCTCTGCGCTTCCCATATCTCCCACTCACACTATATCCCCCCCGGCGCTTCCCATATCTCCCACTCGCATTATATCCCCCCCTGCGCTTTCCCATATCTCCCACTCACACTATATCCCCCCGCGCGCTTCCCATATCTCCCACTCGCATTATATCCCCCCCTGCGCTCCCATATCTCCCACTCACACTATATTCCCCCCCTGCGCTTCCCATATCTCACACTCCCACTATATCCCCCCCGCGCTTCCCATATCTCCCACTCACACTATATCCCCCCCCCTGCGCTTCCCCTATCTCCCACTCACACTATATCCCCCCCCTGCGCTTCCCATATCTCCCACTCACACTATATCCCCCCCCCTGCGCTTCCCATATCTCCCACTCACACTATATCCCCCCCCCTGCGCTTCCCATATCTCCCACTCACACTATATCCCCCCCCCGCGCTTCCCATATCTCCCACTCGCATTATATCCCCCCCTGCGCTTCCCATATCTCACACTATATCCCCCCCTGCGCTTCCCATATCTCCCACTCACACTATATCCCCCGCGCTTCCCATATCTCCCACTCACACTATATCCCCCCCCCCGCGCTTCCCATATCTCTCACTATATCCCCCCCCGCGCTTCCCATATCTCACACTATACCCATATAAGTGCCTGCGCTCTCTCTCGTGACTCCCTCACTGTCTCTTTTATGTTTCAGGGTGCTAACAGTTATGGGCAGCTGGGAGTGGGCAGTACCCAGGACACCCCCGTGCCACAGCTGGTTATTGGGCTGCCCAACCATGAGACGGTTATCAGGAGTATCAGTGCCGGCGGGGGGCACTCGGCTGCAGTCACAGGTATGAGACCCCCCCACAATAGCAGCAGCAGCAGCAGCAGCAAATAAATGGGTTGGGCAGAATCTGCAGCCACACTGATGACACACGTGCAGGAGATGGGTATTAGCAGGGGATGAGTGGGGGGGGTTCAGTCACTTGGTTCCATTTTGCCTAAGGGGACACCCGACTGAATGTAAGTAATGTGCCACAGGGGGGCGCTCATGTCCCAGTGGAACTTTCCCATGGTGTTGCCCCAAGCTTGCTTAGCTTCTTTATCTCACCCCCCCCCCCCACACACACACACACAAGGAGACTGTCTGGTTTCATGGAGTAACCCAGTCACTGCTCCCCCCCAATCAGTAATAGTATTTCCCCTACAGGCAGAGGGCTCAGTGGCGCCACCATCAGGCAGGGTCACTCATCACTTGTATTTGCCCCCTGCTTTGAGTGAAAATGCTCTGGGGATCTTTATTGGTGTGAGAATAATAGGGATCTCTGGGTAGGGGCTCATTGCTGTGTATCTGCCCCATAAATACCTGCCCCATAGGCAATACTCACAGGGTAGAGCGTATTGGCAGCGCAGTGTGAGGCACAGCTTATTGCCCCTGCTGGGGTAGTTCTTAGTTTTCTCACGTTACCTGTATCTCCCATGCTGCAGAGTCGGGCCGGGTGTACGTGTGTGGGCAGAACTCAGAAGGGCAGTTGGGCCTCGATCACACCACTGACGTGACCCAGTTCTGCCTGTGCCCCGGGGCTCTCGGCCTGCGGGTCTCCAAGGTGTCCTGTGGCTGGGACTTTACTCTCATACTGGCAGGTAGGTGGGTGCTCTCCCCTTGGGTGCTCTCCATTGGCTCTGGGTATAAGCAAGCTGCCCCCCGACATACTGCCTCCCCAGCAACCCCAATTAGCATCTGGGCCTGTCCCACCAGAACCACCACGTGCAGGGCCAAAGACTTCCCCACTGTTGTTGTGGGGGGGCTTTATACATACCGGGCTGGGTCTGGGGGGCTTTATACATACCAGGCTGGGACTGGGGGGCTTTATACATACCGGGCTGGGACTGGGGGGCAGTATCCTATATACATACCGGGCTGGGACTGGGGGGCAGTAGCCTATATACATACTGGGCTGGGACTGGGGGGCAGTAGCCTTTATACATACCGGGCTGGGACTGGGGGGCAGTAGCCTTATACATACCGGGCTGGGACTGGGGGGCAGTAGCCTATATACATACCGGGCTGGGACTGGGGGGCAGTAGCCTATATACATACCGGGCTGGGACTGGGGGGCAGTAGCCTATATACATACCGGGCTGGGACTGGGGGGCAGTAGCCTTTATACATACCGGGCTGGGACTGGGGGGCAGTAGCCTTTATACATACCGGGCTGGGACTGGGGGGCAGTAGCCTATATACATACCGGGCTGGGACTGGGGGGCAGTAGCCTATATACAACCGGCTGGATGGGGGGCAGCCTATTACATACCGGGCTGGGACTGGGGGGCAGTATCCTAATATACATACCGGGCTGGGACTGGGGGGCAGTAGCCTTTATACATACCGGGCTGGGACTGGGGGGCAGTAGCCTTTATACATACCGGGCTGGGACTGGGGGGCAGTAGCCTATATACATACCGGGCTGGGACTGGGGGGCAGTATCCTATATACATACCGGGCTGGGACTGGGGGGCAGTAGCCTTTATACATACCGGGCTGGGACTGGGGGGCAGTAGCCTTTATACATACCGGGCTGGGACTGGGGGGCAGTATCCTATATACATACCGTGCTGGGATGGGGAAGGGGAGTTGGTTATAGCTGCAAATAGGGTTTGAAATATAAATTCACATTTTCATTGCTTCAACCCTGTGTATAAACTGCACCTAAATAGGAATTTGTCTCTCCAGAAACCGGGGAACTTCTGTCCTGTGGCGCCAACACTTACAGCCAACTGGGAAGGGCCGGGGCGGGGAGGAGCTGCGTTCCCAGGCCTGTGGGGGTAAGTCTTGTACTCTGAGTATCACCCATGTATTATTAGGGATAATGTACCCCCTACTGTAAATGATAAGGATATTAGCAGTCACTGAGGGGTTCTGTGCCCCCCATATAAAGGCACAAGGCTGCAGGCTGAGTTATACAGGGAACTCTGAGTATCACTCATGTATTATAAGGGATAATGTACCCCCTACTGTAAATGATAAGGATATTAGCAGTCACTGAGGGGTTCTGTGCCCCCCATATAAAGGCACAAGGCTGCAGGCTGAGTTATACAGGGAACTCTGAGTATCACTCATGTATTATAAGGGATAATGTACCCCCTACTGTAAATGATAAGGATATTAGCAGTCACTGAGGGGTTCTGTGCCCCCCATATAAAGGCACAAGGCTGCAGGCTGAGTTATACAGGGAACTCTGAGTATCACTCATGTATTATAAGGGATAATGTACCCCCTACTGTAAATGATAAGGATATTAGCAGTCACTGAGGGGTTCTGTGCCCCCCATATAAAGGCACAAGGCTGCAGGCTGAGTTATACAGGGAACTCTGAGTATCACTCATGTATTATAAGGGATAATGTACCCCCTACTGTAAATGATAAGGATATTAGCAGTCACTGAGGGGTTCTGTGCCCCCCATATAAAGGCACAAGGCTGCAGGCTGAGTTATACAGGGAACTCTGAGTATCACTCATGTATTATAAGGGATAATGTACCCCCTACTGTAAATGATAAGGATATTAGCAGTCACTGAGGGGTTCTGTGCCCCCCATATAAAGGCACAAGGCTGCAGGCTGAGTTATACAGGGAACTCTGAGTATCACTCATGTATTATAAGGGATAATGTACCCCCTACTGTAAATGATAAGGATATTAGCAGTCACTGAGGGGTTCTGTGCCCCCCATATAAAGGCACAAGGCTGCAGGCTGAGTTATACAGGGAACTCTGAGTATCACTCATGTATTATAAGGGATAATGTACCCCCTACTGTAACTGATAAGGATATTAGCAGTCACTGAGGGACTCTATCTGATTGGCTGTGTGTAACTGTATGAATATTAATATTTACAGATTCAGAAGAGGAAAGTGATTGATGTTGCCGCGGGACTGAGACACGTACTCGCCCTCACAGGTCAGTGCAGATGGTACAGTAACCGGGCAAGTCACTTATAGTAAGAAGGCAAGTTAGGATTAACCCATAGCGTGCCATGCCAGTGTTGGGATGTGCCCCCTAGGGCAGGGGTCTCACTGACTCTTCTCTCCTTTAACAGATAACGGGCAGATATTCCAGTGGGGGTCGGGGCTGGCATCCCATGCACGGAGATTCTCTCCCCAGAACCCCATCCCTCCAGTTTATGGGGCCACGGAACCCTGCCCAGTGCCAGGTATGTTATACAGTTGGGTATACAGGGTGGCACAGTGCCGGGTATGTTATGCAGTTGGGTATACAGGGTGGTACAGTGCCAGGTAGTTATACAGTTGGGTATACAGGGTGGTACAGTGCCAGGTAGTTATACAGTTGGGTATACAGGGTGGCACAGTGCCGGGTATGTTATGCAGTTGGGTGTACAGGGTGGTGCAGTGCCATGTACATTGGCACTAGGAAAGCTGCCATAACTCTTCTAGCTGTGCCCAGTGATCCCAGGGTACAATATAGGGCACTGGTGGTTCTTAGCTGGGTAATTACTTCTTGCCCAGCTGGGCATTTTGGCTTTCTGTTTGGTACTGAAAACTGAATGTGAATATCCCGTGTAACAAAACCCAATGATCTGCTCTCCTGGCACACAGTACAATAAGATTGGCACAATTTGTTAGCAGTCATGCACTGCCAGCGTGCCAGAGATACCTTACTGGTCAGCGTGCCAATATGGAGGGCAGATATTACTGGTGGCCCCAGGGCCCCACACCCAGCTCATCCATTGCAGTAACATCTCTTTTCTTGCTAGGCATGGAGGGCATCCGTGGGAAGGTGGTAACGGCCGGCTCGTATCACTGTGTGGCATTATCTGGTAAGTGCCCCATTAGTACCCACAGCTACCTATCATCATTTAGGGTATTTATAATACCCCCCAAACTGTACTGGTGGTGGGTTAGATCCAGGTATATCACATTATGCCTTTTCCCTTGGTTCTGGTCATGATGGGCTTCAGTGGGTTCCTCTGTTCCGTTAGATGCGGGAGACATGTACGCGTGGGGCAGTAACAAGCACGGGCAGCTGCTGCACCCCGACCCCTTCCTGCTCCACCCACATAGAGTGCAAGCTCACTTCTTCCTGGGCGAGAGCATTGTGGCAGTTACAAGTGGATGGACCCACCTGGTGGCACAGACTGGTAAGTGCTGCGGTGGGTTCTGTGGAGGGGGGGGGGGCAGGTGCTGGGGTGGGTTCTGTGGGGGGGGGGGGGGGGCAAGTGCTGGGGTAGGTTGTGTGTGTGTGTGTGTAGATAGATAATATATATATATATATATATGAGAGAGAGAGTGAGTGTGGGTATATACACGGTTATATGCACAACAGCCTATACTAGGTGCCTCCAGTCCTCCCGCTGCAGTGCAGTTCTACTCTTTCACCACCAGAGGGCATGTATCTACCACTATCCAGTATCTGCAGGGCTGCCCGTTCCTGTAAATTCACTTTCTGCAGTTTCTGCAACACAAGGTGCACATCCCCAACAGGTTCCGATGTCCATATAAAAATAAATGTCAAATGGACAGCACACACATGTAAAGTGCAAAACAAGTATTCTGTATAAAACTCACATCATGGTCATCCTCAAGGCACGTGAGCAGTGACTCCATGTGTTCCTCCAAACCAGACTATTTATTATCCCCAGGGGGAAGGGACCCCATCATTTATCATATATGCTTAGTACAGGGTTCCATCACTAATAATACAATGCAAAGCAGTAATAATCCCTTATCAAACAGTTCATTTACACACTTATTTGCAGAACATCTCAACTGAGCATATACAAATAAATATAAATGATAATCTTTATTGAGTCCATTAGGGTGCAGGGAGTTTAGTCTCTTAATCCTCCATATCTCCCTCTGCTTCAGCCTTAGCCCTCGGCCCCCTCCCCTTGTTTGTGGGGGAACTCCCTCCAATACAGTATATCTCAGCTGTTCGGGGGTATGACCCTGTTCCTTAAGATGTTTTGATAGTGGTAATATAACATTCCCTACATTCATTGTGGACTTGTGTTGTGAAATCCGGGATTTTACTTTTTGTACCGTCTCTCCCACATATGTCTTTTTGCAGGGACAAATTATAGCATAAACCGCATATTGGGACAAACATGTAAAATGGCCTCTTAGTTCAGATTTTTAACCAGTCGTGGGGTGTTGGAATACTCTCCCCCCGCACTGCATATTTACACTGCTTATGTGCCGCACGGGGGTACCCAAATAGCCCCTTCCTATCCCAACGGCCTCCTCTGGAAACCGAGCAGGTAACCAATTTAGAGCCAACGGTTCTGCCCCTTCTATATAAAATCAGTGGGGGCAACACAAATACCTTCACTTGTGGACAAGCACTCTGCAAAATGTGCCAATGTTTCCGCAAACTCGTTGCTATCTGGGGTCCAGGTCACCCCACCATAATACAGAAATATCATCGATAGATCTCCACCAGGCCCTACAGTGGTTTTCGGTAGAGATCATCGCAATATACATGGTGAGGTTCAAACCATGCCACAAAAATATATACATATAACGGCGCAACATTTGATCCCATCGCAGTTCCACCAACTGCAAATAAAAGGCATCCTGGAATGTGAAGTAGTTCAGATTACTTTGCCAGTATAAGGGCATCTCTGCAATGTGTCAACTGGGAAAGGCTTTTCATGGGGTTAGGCACAGAAGGAAAATGGAACATCTTTAAAACATTGCTTTGTAGGTATACACAACAGTATATCCCACTAGTAAGCAAGGAGAGGCATCGCAAAGCAAAACCCTTATGGCTGAATAAAAGTGTTAGTGTCGAGGTTGGTAAGAAAAAACGTGCTTTTAGGGCATTCAAGTTAGCTGGGGCAGCTGGGGCTTTCATCAGGTACAGGGGGGCAAATAAAGCAGCAAAAAAGCTATCAGGCAGCTAAACTAGAGATGGAAAGGGATATTGCAGCTAGGGGTAAAAAGAATCCAAAATTATTTTTTAATTATGTGAATAGTAAAAAAATGAAGCAAGAAGGGGTGGGAACTTTATTATCACGGGGGGGTAAGTTGGTTGATGAGAACGGGGAAAAAGCTGAAATTTTGAACTCTTATTTCCCATCTGTCTATACATCTGAGGAGCCAGATAATGAAGGCTTCCCTTGTAATATGCCCAGTTCTAGTAATTTAGCTACTGGCGCATGGGTCACTCGGGGGGGGATTCAAAAGAGACTTGAACATGTAAAGGGAAACAAAGGTCCAGGGCCGGATGGGATTCATCCCAGGGAATTAAATGAGCTGAGCGCTGTGATTGCCAAGCCTCTTCACTTAATTTCCCAGGATTCATTGAGGTCTGGCATGGTGCCGAGAGACTGGCGGATTGCTAATGTGGTGCCGTTATTTAAAAAGGGATCCCGTTCTCAGCCTGAAAACTATAGGCCTGTTAGTCTGACATCAGTAGTAGGAAAGCTTCTGGAAGGGGTAATAAGGGATAGGGTACTTGAATACATTGCAGTTCACAATACTATTAGTTTGTGCCACATGGGTTTATGGGTAACAGATCTTGCCAGACTAATTTAGTCGCCTTTTATGAGGAGGTGAGTAGGAACCTTGATGCTGGAATGGCAGTGGATGGGATCTACTTGGACTTTGCTAAAGCGTTTGATACAGTACCTCACAGAGGGTTAATGATCAAATTAAGGAATATTGGCCTAGAACATAATATTTGTAATTGGATAGAGAACTGGCTGAAGGATAGAGTACACAGAGTGGGGGGAAATGGAACATTTTCTAATTGGACCAGTGTGGTTAGTGGGTACCGCAGGGGTCAGTCCTTGGGCCTTTGCTTTTTAACTTGTTTATTAATGACCTGGAGGGGGGCATAGAGAGACTGTTTGTATTTTTGCTGATGACACTAAATTGGGCAAAACTATAAGTTCCATGCAGGATGTGCCGCTTTGCAGAGCGATTTGACTGGGAAACTGGGCAGCAAACTGGGAAATGGGGTTCAATGTTGATAAGTGCAAAGTTCTGCCCTTTGGTAGAAATAATATAAACGCAAACTATCTACTGAATGGGAGTGAGTTGGGGGGATCCTTAATGGGGAAGGATCTGGGGGTTTTTGTTGATAACAAGTTGTCTAATTCCAGGCAGTGTCATTCTGTGGCTACTAAAGCAAATAAAGTGCTTGTATAAACAGGGCATTGACTCAAGGGATGAGAACATCATTTTGCCCCTTTATAGGTCCCTGGTAAGGCCTCACCCTGAGTATGGGGGGCAGTAACAGTGAGTATGGGGGGGCAGTAACAGTGAGTATGGGGGGGGGCAGTAACAGTGAGTATGGGGGGGGGCAGTAACAGTGAGTATGGGGGGACAGTAACAGTGAGTATGGGGGGGCAGTAACAGTGAGTATGGGGGGGCAGTAACAGTGAGTATGGGGGGGCAGTAACCGTGAGTATGAGGGGGGCAGTGACAGTGAGTATGGGGGGCAGTAACAGTGAGTATGGGGGGGCAGTGACAGTGAGTATGGGGGGGCAGTGACAGTGAGTATGGGGGGGGCAGTGACAGTGAGTATGGGGGGGGCAGTGACAGTGAGTATGGGGGGGCAGTAACAGTGAGTATGGGGGGGCAGTAACAGTGAGTATGGGGGGGGCAGTAACAGTGAGTATGGGGGGGGCAGTAACAGTGAGTATGGGGGGGCAGTAACAGTGAGTATGGGGGGCAGTAACAGTGAGTATGGGGGGCAGTTACAGTGAGTATGGGGGGGCAGTGACAGTGAGTATGGGGGGCAGTTTTGGGCTCCAGTCCATAAGAAGGATATTAATGAGCTGGAGAGAGTGCAGAGACTGCAACTAAACTGGTTAAGGGGATGGAAGGGTTAAACTATGAGGTGAGACTGTCGGGGTTGGGGTTGTTTTCTCTGGAAAAGAGGCGCTTGCGAGGGGACATGATTACTCTGTACAAGTACATTAGGGGGGATTATAGGCAATTGGGGGGGTTCTTTTTTCCCATAAAAACAATCAGCGCACCAGAGGCCCCCCCTATAGATTAGAGGAACTGAGCTTCCATTTGAAGCAGCGTAGGGGGTTCCTCACGGTGAGGGCAGTGAGGGGGTTGGGGAATGCCCTGCCGGGGGATGTTGGGTAGGGGGTTCCTCACGGTGAGGGCAGTGAGGGGGTTGGGGAATGCCCTGCCGGGGGATGTTGGGTAGGTGGTTCCTCACGGTGAGGGCAGTGAGGGGGTTGGGGAATGCCCTGCCGGGGGATGTTGGGTAGGGGTTCCTCACGGTGAGGGCAGTGAGGGGGTTGGGGAATGCCCTGCCGGGGGATGTTGGGTAGGGGTTCCTCACGGTGAGGGCAGTGAGGGGGTTGGGGAATGCCCTGCCGGGGGATGTTGGGTAGGGGGTTCCTCACGGTGAGGGCAGTGAGGGGGTTGGGGAATGCCCTGCCGGGGGATGTTGGGTAGGGGGTTCCTCACGGTGAGGGCAGTGAGGGGGTTGGGGAATGCCCTGCCGGGGGATGTTGGGTAGGGGTTCCTCACGGTGAGGGCAGTGAGGGGGTTGGGGAATGCCCTGCCGGGGGATGTTGGGTAGGGGGTTCCTCACGGTGAGGGCAGTGAGGGGGTTGGGGAATGCCCTGCCGGGGGATGTTGGGTAGGGGGTTTCCTCACAGTGAGGGCAGTGAGGGGGTTGGGGAATGCCCTGCCGGGGGATGTTGGGTAGGGGGTTCCTCACGGTGAGGGGCAGTGAGGGGGTTGGGGAATGCCCTGCCGGGGGATGTTGGGTAGGGGGTTCCTCACGGTGAGGGCAGTGAGGGGGTTGGGGAAAGGCCTTCCGGGGATGTTGGGTAGGGGGTTCCTCACGGTGAGGGCAGTGAGGGGGTTGGGGAATGCCCTGCCGGGGGATGTTGGGTAGGGGGTTCCTCACGGTGAGGGCAGTGAGGGGGTTGGGGAATGCCCTGCCGGGGGATGTTGGGTAGGGGGTTCCTCACGGTGAGGGCAGTGAGGGGGTTGGGGAATGCCCTGCCGGGGGATGTTGGGTAGGGGGTTCCTCACGGTGAGGGCAGTGAGGGGGTTGGGGAAAGGCCTTCCGGGGGATGTTGGGTAGGGGGTTCCTCACGGTGAGGGCAGTGAGGGGGTTGGGGAATGCCTTCCGGGGGGTGTTGGGTAGGGGGTTCCTCACGGTGAGGGGGTTGGGGAATGCCCTGCCGGGGGGTGTTGGGTAGGGGGTTCCTCACGGTGAGGGCAGTGAGGGGGTTGGGAATGCCCTGCCGGGGGTGTTGGGTAGGGGGTTCCTCACGGTGAGGGCAGTGAGGGGGTTGGGGAATGCCCTGCCGGGGATGTTGGGTAGGGGGTTCCTCACGGTGAGGGCAGTGAGGGGGTTGGGGAAAGGCCTTCCGGGGGATGTTGGGTAGGGGGTTCCTCACGGTGAGGGCAGTGAGGGGGTTGGGGAATGCCTTCCGGGGGGTGTTGGGTAGGGGGTTCCTCACGGTGAGGGCAGTGAGGGGGTTGGGGAATGCCCTGCCGGGGGGTGTTGGGTAGGGGGTTCCTCACGGTGAGGGCAGTGAGGGGGTTGGGGAATGCCCCTAGAGATGGGGTAATGGCAGATCAATGCCCGACACTATGGGACGACCAGGCGGATGGACAGGGTCCTTATGGATTTTGGGCAATGTGTATATAGTAGGGGTACGTGGAAAAGGGACCACTTGGTTTGAACTTTACAATCCAGATACAGGGAAACCTCAGTTTTACAAACATGATGAGTTTTTTGTGGTCCCACCAGTTTATAATACATAGTACATTTCTCTAGTTAAATATTTTCCTGGATTTTACACCTTTTTTTTTCTTCTGGTCCCTGTTCAAGCCCAGACTAGGAGTTGTACACTACTGTATATATGTGTGTAACTCACGGTTTGACCACAAGGTGGCAGCAGCAGTTCATGCAGGGCTTTGGGCCTTTGTTTAAAGCAAATAAAGGGAGACAAGGCGAGTGGAGCGCTGAGTGGCGTCTCAGGCTGGAAAGGAAATGTGCATAACAGGTGCACTCTGTGGGGACGGGAGGGAGGGGGTGTCCTGAAATACAGCCCAGATTTCTGCCTATTGTGTGTGTGTGTGTGTGTGTGTGTGTGTGTCACTAGCGTGTCTGTATGGGAGATATATACAGTCACTATATGTGTCTCAGCTGTGTGTAGCCATGCTCAATTGGGGGAGTCTGGCACCCCCATTGTACCCATGGGTATGTCTGCCATTATGCACCCCTATTGTACCCATGGGTATATCTGCCAGTATGCACCCCTATTGTACCCGTGGGTATATCTCTCAGCCTGACACCCCCATTGTACCCATGGGTATGTCTGCCATTATGCACCCCTATTGTACCCGTGGGTATATCTCTCAGCCTGACACCCCCATTGTACCCATGGGTATGTCTGCCATTATGCACCCCTATTGTACCCATGGGTATATCTGCCAGTATGCACCCCCATTGTACCCGTGGGTATATCTCTCGGCCTGACACCCCCATTGTACCCGTGGGTATATCTCTCGGCCTGACACCCCCATTGTACCCGTGGGTATATCTCTCTGCCTGACACCCCCATTGTACCCGTGGGTATATCTCTCGGCCTGACACCCCCATTGTACCCGTGGGTATATCTCTCTGCCTGACACCCCCATTGTACCCGTGGGTATATCTCTCGGCCTGACACCCCCATTGTACCCGTGGGTATATCTCTCTGCCTGACACCCCCATTGTACCCGTGGGTATATCTCTCGGCCTGACACCCCCATTGTACCCGTGGGTATATCTCTCGGCCTGACACCCCCATTGTACCCGTGGGTATATCTCTCGGCCTGACACCCCCATTGTACCCGTTGGTATATCTCTCGGCCTGACACCCCCATTGTACCCGTGGGTATATCTCTCGGCCTTACACCCCTGTTGTACCCATGGGTATATCTGCCAGTATGCACCCCTATTGCACTGTGGGTATATCAGCCAGCCTGGCCCCCCCATAGTTAACCCCGTAGTGTGGCACAACAAGGACACCCCCCCCGCATTGGGCACTCGCCTCTCTCTGCAGCCGCACGTGCAGCGCTCATCTGGGTGCATCACATTCACTCACTGTCTAATAAACAGCCGCTTCCCAAACCCACGTTTCCATAGCAACTGCATGATAGAGGGGCTGCCGCCTCCCCGCTCTCACCATCCCTCTGCCGTTACACACACCCTGCAGTACCAACCCCAGGAGAGACTGTCAGCTCTGCAATCAACTCCCTGCTGCATCCCCCCCCCCCCCCAAATCCCATTCACATCTAATTGTTGTTTGGGTGCCACTGAGAGCCAATCGGGCTGAGCCTTGGGAGGAGTCTCCTGAGCAGGTTTATTGGCCCAAAAGGTGCCAATCAGATCAACAGGGATGGAAAATGTCCTGTGTGTCTGAATATTGTCATAATACAGGTACAGGCCATAGCAACGGCTCAGCCCAGGTACAGGCCATAGCAACAGCTGGCACTCCCCTTACTACTGGGCCACATTTGGACCCAGTCGTAGCGACACTCATTGCATTAAGGTAAAGGAGCTGCAGCCTATTGCACAGCCTGGCTCAAGGCCCTAACGCAGCCTGACATGGGGCTTTGCTTTTTGTATGGTGGCTTCTCATTGGTCGGTAGCGAGGCCTAGTCTCTGAGAAGCAAGGGGCTACCTGGCACCGTGACTTTAGCCACCAAAAATCCACAGGGAACGTTACTTCTGTACAACATGGATTCATGGTCACATGGGGCTATAGTTTTGGCCAAGTGCAGTAACAACCAATCAGCAGGAAGCTTTTATTGGTCACCCAGTTTTAACATGTACATCTTGGTTGCTATGGGCAAACTTAGTGCCTTTTATTACATAGGGGGGAAGGGTTTTGTGTGATTGTGTATAAAGGGCAGGGTAATAAATGGCTAAAATATCCCTCGGGGCCCAGTCTCTGACCGAACCTCTTGCTTTTCTCTCTAGACACAGGGAAGGTTTTCACCTGGGGAAGAGCCAACTACTCCCAGCTCGGCCGGCCCCCCAGCACAGAAGGCACAGGGCTAAACGAGACCCTGCTGGAGGGCATCGCTGCCAATCAAGTTCCAGCCTGGATTCCTTCTTTAACCGGTTCCTCCCAGGTAGGGTTCCATGGTGGTATCACAGCCCCGCCCCCGAGGTTCTCTCACACTGCATCATGATTGGGCTTCCATCCTATTCACTGGCCCTACGCACAAACATGGGCCGTACCCCCCGCGCTTAATCCTGCTGTGCAATTGGCTCATACACTGCGTCGTCACTGGCCCAATTCCATTCATTGATATTGTGTGAGCCCCGCCCTCTGCTGTACAGCACGGGGCCCCTGGGGAATGCCAGGTACCACTCTCACCCAGTTCTGTCAGGGCGAGTCTATTAATACTGCTCCTCCCCGCAGGAAGCTGACAGTCAGACCCAGCGATGCCTCTCTCTGCGCTAGGCTGCAGGCTTACACAGGCACGTGGCAAGGCTGCCCCCTGGCATGGAGACCCCAGTACATGTAGGCAGTGCCAGCTCCCTGTGTGGCAGGGCAGTAATGGTGTATTAGGGAGTGGGCACTTTATACACGTGAGTAATGGGAATACACTCTAACTCTATGCCCCCCACATACCCAGGGGCACCGGGCAGCTGCCAGTGGATCACTGAGGGTATCCCTTACCTGGGTGTTTGGGGCCCCCAGAATCTCAGAGGCCCCTGGCCAGACAGTATTCAGCTGCGTAACAGGGATCTGCAGCCCTCCATTTGCCCACTGGCAATTCCACCCCACCTTCAAATTCCCCAGTTTGTATGAATTCTCATCTACGGCAGCTTTTGCCTGAATGGCATTTGCCAGAATATGCAGGTTGCCAGCCCCCCCCCCCCCCCCGCACACATAGTATATCTAATAGCCTGGGAGTTACTGGCCACCATTTGGGTTGAACTTGATGGATCTGCGTTTCTTTATTCAACCTGAGCTGCTGTGTTGGTTCCATTAGCCGTGAGACCCTCCTGTTACAGAGACTCCCTGCAGCCCCCGTCCCTGCCCTTCTCAAAGCCTCTGATCCTGACACACATTAACAAGCCAGATCAGAATTCACTGAGCCAGCAAGCGGCTCCTCTCCAGGGAGGGGCCCGGCCCCACATTCCTTCTAGATAATCCGCTCTCCATTCTGCCCGCTGTGCCTCTCGCTGAGATCCGATCCCCCTCGCTGTGATCACTTTCTGCCTGACATTCACAGAGGTTACTCTCAGTCCTGTGTTCTCTCTGTAATTGGCCTCGTTAGTGTCTCACACAGTCCCTCCTCTCACTGTCTCTTGCCCCATCCCTTCTATTCATTATATGGCTCTGTATTTATACATCTGCCTGGGAGCTGCCATACAGCTTATTGTGTGCCCAGAACATTCCCTCTCTGTATATTTGTATTTATACATATGGGTAGGGGGTGCCATAGTGTTTCCCTTGTACAGTATGGGGGTACATCTTATTGTGTGCCCAGAACATTCCCTCTCTGTATATTTGTATTTATACATATGGGTAGGGGGTGCCATAGTGTTTCCCTTAGACAGTACAGTATGGGGGTACAGCTTATTGTGTGCCCAGAACATTCCCTCTCTGTATATTTGTATTTATACATATGGGTAGGAGGTGCCATAGTGTTTCCCTTAGACAGTACAGTATGGGGGTACAGCTTATTGTGTGCCCAGAACATTCCTTCTCTGTATATTTGTATTTATACATATGGGTAGGGGGTGCCATAGTGTTTCCCTTAGACAGTACAGTATGGGGGTACAGCTTATTGTGTGCCCAGAACATTCCCTCTCTGTATATTTGTATTTATACATATGGGTAGGGGGTGCCATAGTGTTTCCCTTAGACAGTACAGTATGGGGGTACAGCTTATTGTGTGCCCAGAACATTCCCTCTCTGTATATTTGTATTTATACATATGGGTAGGGGGTGCCATAGTGTTTCCCTTAGACAGTACAGTATGGGGGTACAGCTTATTGTGTGCCCAGAACATTCCTTCTCTGTATATTTGTATTTATACATATGGGTAGGGGGTGCCATAGTGTTTCCCTTAGTACAGTATGGGGGTACATCTTATTGTGTGCCCAGAACATTCCTTCTCTGTATATTTGTATTTATACATATGGGTAGGGGGTGCCATAGTGTTTCCCTTAGACAGTACAGTATGGGGATACAGCTTATTGTGTGCCCAGAACATTCCTTCTCTGTATATTTGTATTTATACATATGGGTAGGAGGTGCCATAGTGTTTCCCTTAGACAGTACAGTATGGGGGTACAGCTTATTGTGTGCCCAGAACATTCCCTTCTCTGTATATTTGTATTTATACATATGGGTAGGGGGTGCCATAGTGTTTCCCTTAGACAGTACAGTATGGGGGTACAGCTTATTGTGTGCCCAGAACATTCCCTCTCTGTATATTTGTATTTATACATATGGGTAGGGGGTGCCATAGTGTTTCCCTTAGACAGTACAGTATGGGGGTACAGCTTATTGTGTGCCCAGAACATTCCTTCTCTGTATATTTGTATTTATACATATGGGTAGGAGGTGCCATAGTGTTTCCCTTAGACAGTACAGTATGGGGGTACAGCTTATTGTGTGCCCAGAACATTCCCTCTCTGTATATTTGTATTTATACATATGGGTAGGGGGTGCCATAGTGTTTCCCTTAGACAGTACAGTATGGGGGTACAGCTTATTGTGTGCCCAGAACATTCCTTCTCTGTATATTTGTATTTATACATATGGGTAGGAGGTGCCATAGTGTTTCCCTTAGACAGTACAGTATGGGGGTACAGCTTATTGTGTGCCCAGAACATTCCCTCTCTGTATATTTGTATTTATACATATGGGTAGGGGGTGCCATAGTGTTTCCCTTAGACAGTACAGTATGGGGGTACAGCTTATTGTGTGCCCAGAACATTCCTTCTCTGTATATTTGTATTTATACATATGGGTAGGGGGTGCCATAGTGTTTCCCTTAGACAGTACAGTATGGGGGTACAGCTTATTGTGTGCCCAGAACATTCCTTCTCTGTATATTTGTATTTATACATATGGGTAGGGGGTGCCATAGTGTTTCCCTTAGACAGTACAGTATGGGGGTACAGCTTATTGTGTGCCCAGAACATTCCTTCTCTGTATATTTGTATTTATACATATGGGTAGGGGGTGCCATAGTGTTTCCCTTAGACAGTACAGTATGGGGGTACAGCTTATTGTGTGCCCAGAACATTCCTTCTCTGTATATTTGTATTTATACATATGGGTAGGGGGTGCCATAGTGTTTCCCTTAGACAGTACATTATGGGGGTACAGCTTATTGTGTGCCCAGAACATTCCTTCTCTGTATATTTGTATTTATACATATGGGTAGGGGGTGCCATAGTGTTTCCCTTAGACAGTACAGTATGGGGGTACAGCTTATTGTGTGCCCAGAACATTCCTTCTCTGTATATTTGTATTTATACATATGGGTAGGGGGTGCCATAGTGTTTCCTTAGACAGTACAGTATGGGGGTACAGCTTATTGTGTGCCCAGAACATTCCTTCTCTGTATATTTGTATTTATACATATGGGTAGGGGGTGCCATAGTGTTTCCCTTAGACAGTACAGTATGGGGGTACACAGTGGGTAGCACAGGGCGGGGCACAGGCCAAGGTTGGTGGGGGGCACCGGCTGACTCAGCATCCCGGCAGGAAGAGAGCGTCGCCCAGAGACATATCCCTTACAGCCGGGAATCTTCGCTCAGAGAGGCAGAATGTGATGCCAATAAATGCCTGAGCTCTGATGGTGTAAGAGAGCCGGGGGGGGGGGGGGTAATGATTTCAGCCACTGATACTCTGCTCCCCCCCCCAGTATTATACTTATGGAATCACATTGCACGTCTCCTTATGTTTCCCTTCCAGCCCCATGGGTGTCATTGGTTATATTTAGCCTTTCTCTCCAGTAATTATACAGCACAATTACACTCTGTTTGGGGGGGGGGGGGCTTCTCCTTCACAATGAGCTGGCATAGTAACTGGCACGTGCCCACCCAAGGCTCCCGCGCTTACACTCCTCTTACTGTATTAGTTCTACCACCCCTGCTAGAAGGCTCTTCCCTGTATCTATTGTCTTCTCTGATGCAGATTGGTAAGTGGTAGGGACAGTGGGGGCAGGTTGGGGGACAGTGGGGCAGGTTGGGGGCAAGATGGGGGACAGTGGGCTAGATAGGGGACAGTGGGGCAAGATGGGGCATGGTGAGAGGAACACTATTACAGGCAGGTGTGAGGAGGCTGGCAGTGGCACAATGGCTGGGGGAGGGCAGGTGTAGGTGGTGTTGCCCCACCCTTTTGCCCCAGTAGGACTAAGGCTGTGCTCGGGCTGTAGGAGATATGGAGGTTCATGGTTCCTGGGGGGGTTCCTACAGAGAGACAGACATGGAACTGCTTCTAATCTGTCGGACATACTGGCCGGTGCAGGCAGTCAGCCCCCTGATTGGCTTCCTCTTGTTGCTATGGAAACTGCACGTGCAAGGCCTGTCCTACCGGGTGCAGATTGCCTCTTCCCGCAGAGCTTGGCTTCATCTACACAAACGGGGGGCTGATACTGCCCATTCCCTGGTATCTCTTGTGTCTCCTCCTCTGTGTGCCTGTAGCCCCCCCAGCCGGCCCTTCAGCACTCACTCATGCTTCAAATAAATAGGCAACACATTAGGGTGTCCCTGATGTTGGTTTGGGGGCTTACACTCTTGCACAGACTGATTGGCTAACAACACCCAGGGCAGGACTGCTGCTCTGTTATACAGATAGCTAGAATCTCGGCCATAAAGCAGGGAAGAACTGCTGCTTACAATGGGGGGGGGTCAGATAGGATCTGTGCCACTGTGACAGAATGCTCTGTTATACAGATAGCTAGAATCTCAGCCATAAAGCAGGGCAGGACTGCTGCTTACAATGGGGGGATCAGATAGGATCTGTGCCACTGTGACAGAATGCTCTGTTATACAGATAGCTAGAATCTCAGCCATAAAGCAGGGCAGGACTGCTGCTTACAATGGGGGGATCAGATAGGATCTGTGCCACTGTGACAGAATGCTCTGTTATACAGATAGCTAGAATCTCAGCCATAAAGCAGGGCAGGACTGCTGCTTACAATGGGGGGATCAGATAGGATCTGTGCCACTGTGACAGAATGCTAATCTAAGAATCTAAGGTCCCTATCCCATTCCCATCAGCCCCTGCCCCAGTGAGCTTACAATCTAATGTCCCTATCCCATTCCCATCAGCCCCTGCCCCAGTGAGCTTACAATCTAATGTCCCTATCCCATTCCCATCAGCCCCTGCCCCAGTGAGCTTACAATCTAAGGTCCCTATCCCATTCCCATCAGCCCCTGCCCCAGTGAGCTTACAATCTAAGGTCCCTATCCCATTCCCATCAGCCCCTGCCCCAGTGAGCTTACAATCTAATGTCCCTATCCCATTCCCATCAGCCCCTGCCCCAGTGAGCTTACAATCTAAGGTCCCTATCCCATTCCCATCAGTCCCTGCCCCAGTGAGCTTACAATCTAAGGTCCCTATCCCATTCCCATCAGCCCCTGCCCCAGTGAGCTCACAATCTAAGGTCCCTATCCCATTCCCATCAGCCCCTGCCCCAGTGAGCTTACACTCTAAGGTCCCTATCACATTCCCATCAGCCCCTGCCCCAGTGAGCTTACACTCTAAGGTCCCTATCCCATTCCCATCAGTCCCTGCCCCAGTGAGCTTACAATCTAAGGTCCCTATCACATTCCCATCAGTCCCTGCCCCAGTGAGCTTACAATCTAAGGTCCCTATCCCATTCCCATCAGCCCCTGCCCCAGTGAGCTTACAATCTAAGGTCCCTATCCCATTCCCATCATTCCCTGCCCCAGTGAGCTCACAATCTAAGGTCCCTATCCCATTCCCATCAGTCCCTGCCCCAGTGAGCTTACAATCTAAGGTCCCTATCCCATTCCCATCAGCCCCTGCCCCAGTGAGCTCACAATCTAAGGTCCCTATCCCATTCCCATCAGCCCCTGCCCCAGTGAGCTTACAATCTAAGGTCCCTATCCCATTCCCATCAGCCCCTGCCCCAGTGAGCTTACACTCTAAGGTCCCTATCACATTCCCATCAGTCCCTGCCCCAGTGAGCTTACAATCTAAGGTCCCTATCACATTCCCATCAGCCCCTGCCCCAGTGAGCTTACAATCTAAGGTCCCTATCACATTCCCATCAGCCCCTGCCCCAGTAAGCTTACAATCTAAGGTCCCTATCCCATTCCCATCAGTCCCTGCCCCAGTGAACTTACAATCTAAGGTCCCTATCCCATTCCCATCAGCCCCTGCCCCAGTGAGCTTACAATCTAAGGTCCCTATCCCATTCCCATCAGTCCCTGCCCCAGTGAGCTTACAATCTAAGGTCCCTATCCCATTCCCATCAGTCCCTGCCCCAGTGAGCTTACAATCTATAGTTCCTGTTACACACTGGGGTACCCGGAGTACTGACACGGGCAGGACACAGTGCACTTGCGGTTCAGGCCCAGCCGGTGCCGGTGCCGGTAGATAAGGTTACTCGGCACTGTGAGTCTCACTGTATTGTTTGTACTGACCTTGAGGGGTGACTTTATGCCTGAGGAGGCGGAGTCTGGCCCCATTAACTGGGCTAATGAAAGTCCCATTTGCTGTTCCCTGGTGGCTTGTGGCTCAGTTACAGGGCTGGGGTGCCAGCTGTGCCCATATGCCCTTTCACACTCTCTATCATGTGACCTTCATTTGCTCCCCCCATTATCCCCTCGCCGCATACATCATCCGTGCACGCTCTGCACTCTTCCCCTGAATATTGGGGGTGTCATAGTAGCACCCAATCCTCACCTCTTTGTGCCATGCACCTTCATTTCCCCCATGTGCCGCCCCGCATGCCCAGTTGTGGGGGCGGGGTTGTACGGTTGGGGTTCCTGCCTATAACATGTTATTGGTCAGTCTGTGCAGGGGAGGGGCACCCAGTTGTGGGGGCGGGATTGTGCGGTTGGGGGTTCCTGCCTATAACATGTGATTGGTCAGTCTGTGCAGGGGAGGGGCACCCAGTTCTAGGGGCGGGGTTCTTCTGTAGTACCAGCTGGGCGTAATGTTTGTGCCCATTGGCACTAATGCCCGTCTCTCTGTTCTTGCAGGTGGCCTGTGGGTCGGAGCACAATCTGGCGCTACGTGGTGAGTCTCCTCCTACTCTTACTGGGCTTCATGTGATTGGGGGGCGCTGGTCTGAGTGATGTCACCCAAGCAAAGATGGGGGGGACTGATCAGAGAAGAAGGGTCACCTTATGGCCTTGCACTTTAGCCCCCTGTCCCTTTGGCTATGCCCCCTATCCCACAATCAGTAGGATACCCCCCCCCCGTCCCACAATCAGTAGGTTACTCCTCCCCCCATCCCACAATCATTAGGATACGCCCCCCCCCATCCCACAATCATTAGGATACGCCCCCCCGTCCCACAATCATTAGGATACGCCCCCCCCCATCACTTGCATGATACCCTGGCCCAGTTCCTGTGCCCGTCGCCCCCCTCCCCACCTGAATTGGGGTATCTTTTTGCCCACAGTCCAGACATGGCAGCAGGATTCTGGGGAGTGGCTAATGGAGAATGGCACTGCCCCTTGCACCTTGGCCCTAATGAGGTGCAATTAGCAGGGGCAGGTTTGAGAAGGGACTCTATTGCCCTGCAGCAGTGCGCTGGTTAAACCATCCGCTCCGGGGGGGGGCAGGGTAATTTCATAGGTTGGAAGGGGGTCATTGACGGACTAATTGCCTTTTTAATCATAGAACATTCCGGAGTCATCTTGTTTCTGTAACTGGCTCTTTGGTGTCACTGACAGGGGCCACAGTCCGGGCTGATTTATAGGCGGCCAATCAATGGCTCCTGTCCGGTCAGTGATTGATTAAGAGCAAATGGGGCGCGTGTCTGTGTCCTTTCTTCCACTTTCACTCAAACGCATACAGCTACTGTGCCAGCCGCTTAGAACTGCCTAGTGGGGCCCCTAAGGGCCACGTGGCCCCAGGAAGAAGCTCCTCTTCCCTAAGCAACTGCTCTCTCTCTCCTGCTGGAACCCTGTCCTCATAAAAACTCCTGCAGCTGCTGTTATGTGGGGGTGTTAGCTCTCATAGGGCCCCACACAGCAGCCTAGGGGGCGTTAGCTCTCATAGGGCCCCACACAGCAGCCTAGGGGGCGTTACTCTCATAGGGCCCCACACAGCAGCCTAGGGGTCATTACTCTCATAGGGCCCCACACAGCAGCCTAGGGGGCATTACTCTCATAGGGCCCCACACAGCAGCCTAGGGGGCGTTAGCTCTCATAGGGCCCCACACAGCAGCCTAGGGGTCATTACTCTCATAGGGCCCCACACAGCAGCCTAGGGGGCGTTACTCTCATAGGGCCCCACACAGCAGCCTAGGGGGCGTTGGCTCTCATAGGGCCCCACACAGCAGCCTAGGGGCGTTACTCTCATAGGGCCCCACACAGCAGCCTAGGGGGCGTTACTCTCATAGGGCCCCACACAGCAGCCTAGGGGGCGTTAGCTCTCATAGGGCCCCACACAGCAGCCTAGGGGGCGTTACTCTCATAGGGCCCCACACAGCAGCCTAGGGGCGTTAGCTCTCATAGGGCCCCACACAGCAGCCTAGGGGGCGTTACTCTCATAGGGCCCCACACAGCAGCCTAGGGGTCATTACTCTCATAGGGCCCCACACAGCAGCCTAGGGGTCATTACTCTCATAGGGCCCCACACAGCAGCCTAGGGGTCATTACTCTCATAGGGCCCCACACAGCAGCCTAGGGGTCATTACTCTCATAGGGCCCCACACAGCAGCCTAGGGGGCGTTACTCTCATAGGGCCCCACACAGCAGCCTAGGGGGCGTTACTCTCATAGGGCCCCACACAGCAGCCTAGGGGGCGTTACTCTCATAGGGCCCCACACAGCAGCCTAGGGGGCGTTACTCTCATAGGGCCCCACACAGCAGCCTAGGGGTCATTACTCTCATAGGGCCCCACACAGCAGCCTAGGGGGCGTTAGCTCTCATAGGGCCCCACACAGCAGCCTAGGGGGCGTTAGCTCTCATAGGGCCCCACACAGCAGCCTAGGGGGCGTTACTCTCATAGGGCCCCACACAGCAGCCTAGGGGGCGTTAGCTCTCATAGGGCCCCACACAGCAGCCTAGGGGGCATTACTCTCATAGGGCCCCACACAGCAGCCTAGGGGGCATTACTCTCATAGGGCCCCACACAGCAGCCTAGGGGGCGTTACTCTCATAGGGCCCCACACAGCAGCCTAGGGGGCGTTAGCTCTCATAGGGCCCCACACAGCAGCCTAGGGGGCGTTACTCTCATAGGGCCCCACACAGCAGCCTAGGGGTCATTACTCTCATAGGGCCCCACACAGCAGCCTAGGGGGCGTTACTCTCATAGGGCCCCACACAGCAGCCTAGGGGGCGTTACTCTCATAGGGCCCCACACAGCAGCCTAGGGGGCGTTACTCTCATAGGGCCCCACACAGCAGCCTAGGGGGCATTACTCTCATAGGGCCCCACACAGCAGCCTAGGGGGCATTACTCTCATAGGGCCCCACACAGCAGCCTAGGGGGCGTTACTCTCATAGGGCCCCACACAGCAGCCTAGGGGGCATTACTCTCATAGGGCCCCACACAGCAGCCTAGGGGGCGTTAGCTCTCATAGGGCCCCACACAGCAGCCTAGGGGGCATTACTCTCATAGGGCCCCACACAGCAGCCTAGGGGTCATTACTCTCATAGGGCCCCACACAGCAGCCTAGGGGGCGTTACTCTCATAGGGCCCCACACAGGAGCCTAGGGGGCGTTAGCTCTCATAGGGCCCCACACAGCAGCCTAGGGAGCGTTACTCTCATAGGGCCCCACACAGCAGCCTAGGGGGCATTACTCTCATAGGGCCCCACACAGGAGCCATATAATGCCCGGCCATTGCCAGGGGGTGTGGGTAGTAGTGTCGGGGGGTGCGTGGGTAGTAGTGTCGGGGGGTGCGTGGGTAGTAGTGTCGGGGGTGCGTGGGTAGTAGTGTCGGGGGTGCGTGGGTAGTAGTGTCGGGGGTGCGTGGGTAGTAGTGTCGGGGGGTGCGTGGTAGTGTCGGGGGGTGCGTGGGTAGTAGTGTCGGGGGGGCGTGGGTAGTAGTGTCGGGGGGGGCGTGGGTAGTAGTGTCGGGGGGGCGTGGGTAGTAGTGTCGGGGGGTGCGTGGGTAGTAGTGTCGGGGGGGGTGCGTGGGTAGTAGTGTCGGGGGGGGTGCGTGGGTAGTAGTGTTGGGGGGGGGGTGCGTGGGTAGTAGTGTCGGGGGGGTGCGTGGGTAGTAGTGTCGGGGGGGGTGCGTGGGTAGTAGTGTCGGGGGGGTGCGTGGGTAGTAGTGTCGGGGGGGGTGCGTGGGTAGTAGTGTCGGGGGGGGTGCGTGGGTAGTAGTGTCGGGGGGGGGTGCGTGGGTAGTAGTGTCGGGGGGGGGGCGTGGTAGTAGTGTCGGGGGGGGGGTGCGTGGGTAGTAGTGTCGGGGGGGGCGTGGGTAGTAGTGTCGGGGGGGGGCGTGGGTAGTAGTGTCGGGGGGGGGGGGCGTGGGTAGTAGTGTCGGGGGGGGGGGGGCGTGGGTAGTAGTGTCGGGGGGGGTGCGTGGGTAGTAGTGTCGGTGAGGGCACGGCGGGGGTCTCTGCAGCGCAGAATGATAAATGGGGGGATAATGGGATTGGGGAATGATGGGCCGGCTCTGTGTAAATCTCATTATGGGATGTAATAACCTCATGAATAAGTGATGAGCTGCTGCCCGAGGCCTCATGTGTCTCTGTTACCAGGGGGGGCCGCACTCGGCGCCAGGGATACTGGTACCTGTGGGTCAGTTCTATTCCACAATTGTATCCTACCCCCCCTTAACTGCCCCCCCCCCCCAGTGTAACCAATCCCAACTGGGCCAGCCTTTCCCCATAACTGAGCCCATTCCCTTTATCAGCTTAGTCGCTCTTCCCTGTACTTTCTCTATTTCATTACTGCCCCCCCCCCCCCCTTATATATTTATATATAGTGACCCCCCCTTAACTGCCCCCCCCCCCCCCCCCCCCCCAGTGTAACCAATCCCAACTGGGCCAGCCTTTCCCCATAACTGAGCCCATTCCCTTTATCAGCTTAGTCGCTCTTCCCTGTACTTTCTCTATTTCATTACTGCCCCCCCTTATATATTTATATATAGTGACCCCCCCTTAATTGCCCCCCCCCCCCAGTGTAACCAATCCCAACTGGGCCAGCCTTTCCCCATAACTGAGCCCATTCCTTTATCAGCTTAGTCGCTCTTCCCTGTACTTTCTCTATTTCATTACTGCCCCCCCCCCTTATATATTTATATATAGTGACCCCCCCCCTTAACTGCCCCCCCCCCCAGTGTAACCAATCCCAACTGGGCCAGCCTTTCCCCATAACTGAGCCCATTCCCTTTATCAGCTTAGTCACTCTTCCCTGTACTTTCTCTATTTCATTACTGCCCCCCCCCTTATATATTTATATATAGTGACCCCCCCCCTTAACTGCCCCCCCCCCAGTGTAACCAATCCCAACTGGGCCAGCCTTTCCCCATAACTGAGCCCATTCCCTTTATCAGCTTAGTCGCTCTTCCCTGTACTTTCTCTATTTCATTACTGCCCCCCCCTTATATATTTATATATAGTGACCCCCCCCCTTAACTGCCCCCCCCCCCCAGTGTAACCAATCCCAACTGGGCCAGCCTTTCCCCATAACTGAGCCCATTCCCTTTATCAGCTTAGTCGCTCTTCCCTGTACTTTCTCTATTTCATTACTGCCCCCCCCCTTATATATTTATATATAGTGACCCCCCCCCTTTAACTGCCCCCCCCCCCAGTGTAACCAATCCCAACTGGGCCAGCCTTTCCCCATAACTGAGCCCATTCCCTTTATCAGCTTAGTCGCTCTTCCCTGTACTTTCTCTATTTCATTACTGCCCCCCCCTTATATATTTATATATAGTGACCCCCCCCTTAACTGCCCCCCCCCCCCCCCAGTGTAACCAATCCCAACTGGGCCAGCCTTTCCCCATAACTGAGCCCATTCCCTTTATCAGCTTAGTCGCTCTTCCCTGTACTTTCTCTATTTCATTACTGCCCCCCCTTATATATTTATATATAGTGACCCCCCCTTAACTGCCCCTTCCCCCCCAGTGTAACCAATCCCAACTGGGCCAGCCTTTCCCCATAACTGAGCCCATTCCCTTTATCAGCTTAGTCGCTCTTCCCTGTACTTTCTCTATTTCATTACTGCCCCCCCTTATATATTTATATATAGTGACCCCCCCTTAACTGCCCCTTCCCCGTTTGTGCCCAATGAAACATTTGCGGGCACGTTCCTGTTGGTGAATGAGCCCTTCGGTCACGGCGACCCCGGGACAAATGATAAGGGACAGGGCGCAGGGTTTCGCTCGGGCTCTGCACCAATCAGGCAGCCTGTAACAAGTGAGTCAGTGAAGGGGAAGTGACCTATTTTATTTTAGCTAAAAATACTCTCACGGCTCAGCGCCGCTCCCCCAATTCTGCTGCTTGGCTGCCCACTGCGTCTGCCTTGGCTCTGCGCTCACTGAGGCGGAAATCTCCCCGCGCTTAACTCCTTCTGGGGAATCGGCCCGGGCACATACCCATCCATGGGCCTTGTGTCATCGGAACCATTCTCTGGGCCTCTCCGCTGCTCTTGGACCAAAGGGTGCCAGGGAATGCTGGGAGTTGTACCTCTACTGCAACTTAAGGGATCTGGGCTGGCCAACTGCTGTCTCCGCCTTGTTCCATTGTCTCCGCCTTGGGCTGCTGTCTCCGCCTTGGGCTGCTGTCTCCGCCTTGCCCCCATTGTCTCCGCCTTGCCCCCATTGTCTCCGCCTTGCCCCCATTGTCTCCGCCTTGCCCCCATTGTCTCCGCCTTGCCCCCAATGTCTCCGCCTTGCCCCCAATGTCTCCGCCTTGCCCCCATTGTCTCCGCCTTGCCCCTGGCTATTAGGTTTAAAGGGATATTTAGGGTTTATAGTGATACAGACTTGGGCTGAATATAGTGCCACTGGGCCTCAGTATCGGGCAGCTCAGAAGGGCAGAATTAGCCCCCACTGGGGAAACCTATCTGCGCTTATTGGGGGCAGATGTGCTGCACACACAGATCATTTCCAGCTGCTGCGCTAATGTGGTCACTGACGTAGTCTCTAATTGCCCCGGGGCAAAACATTCTGCTGGAATTTATATCTTGCTTGATTGGCCCTAAAGTCTCTCATGGGGAAAAACTGCCTTTTCTCTTCCATTACCTTTACTTATTACTTATCCCATTCCCTCTGCCCCACACTCTCTATAGGAAGGTACTTACCCCATTCCTTCTGCCCCACACTCTCTATAGGAAGGTACTTACCCCATTCCTTCTGCCCCACACTCTCTATAGGAAGGTACTTACCCCATTTCCTCTGCCCCACACTCGCCCCATTCCCTCTGCCCCACACTCTATAGGAAGGTACTCGCCCCATTCCCTCTGCCCCACACTCTATAGGAAGGTACTCGCCCCATTCCCTCTGCCCCACACTCTATAGGAAGGTACTTACCCCATTCCCTCTGCCCCACACTCTATAGGAAGGTACTTGCCCCATTCCCTCTGCCCCACACTCTATAGGAAGTTACTCGCCCCATTCCCTCTGCCCCACACTCTATAGGAAGGTACTCGCCCCATACTCTATAGGAAGGTACTCGCCCCATTCCCTCTGCCCCACACTCTATAGGAAGGTACTTACCCCATTCCCTCTGCCCCACACTCGCCCCATTCCCTCTGCCCCACACTCTGTAGGAAGTTACTTGCCCCATTCCCTCTGCCCCACACTCTATAGGAAGGTACTTACCCCATTCCCTCTGCCCCACACTTGCCCCATTCCCTCTGCCCCACACTCTATAGGAAGGTACTTACCCCATTCCCTCTGCCTCACACTCTGTAGGAAGTTACTCGCCCCATTCCCTCTGCCCCACACTCTATAGGAAGGTACTTACCCCATTCTGTCTGCCCCACACTCGCCCCATTCCCTTTGCCCCACACTCTGTAGGAAGTTACTCGCCCCATTCCCTCTGCCCCACACTCTGTAGGAAGTTACTCGCCCCATTCCCTCTGCCCCACACTCTGTAGGAAGTTACTCGCCCCATTCCCTCTGCCCCATACTCTATAGGAAGGTACTTACCCCATTCCCTCTGCCTCACACTCTGTAGGAAGTTACTTACCCCATTCCCTCTGCCCCACACTCGCCCCATTCCCTCTGCCCCACACTCGCCCCATTCCCTCTGCCCCACACTCTATAGGAAGGTACTTACCCCATTCCCTCTGCCCCACACTCTATAGGAAGGTACTTACCCCATTCCCTCTGCCCCACACTCGCCCCATTCCCTCTGCCCCACACTCGCCCCATTCCCTCTGCCCCACACTCTGTAGGAAGGTACTTACCCCATTCCCTCTGCCCCACACTCTCTATAGGAAGGTACTTACCCCATTCCCTCTGCCCCACACTCGCCCCATTCCCTCTGCCCCACACTCTATAGGAAGGTGCTTACCCCATTCCCTCTGCCCCACACTCTGTAGGAAGGTACTCACCCCATTCCCTCTGCAGGAAGGTACTCTCCCCGTTCCCTCTGCCCCACACTCTGTAGGAATGTACTTACCCCATTCCCTCTGCCCCACACTCACCCCATTCCCTCTGCCCCACACTCTATAGGAAGGTACTTGCCCCGTTCCCTCTGCCCCACACTCTATAGGAAGGTACTTACCCTGTTCCCTCTGCCCCACACTCTATAGGAAGGTACTCGCCCCATTCCCTCTGCCCCACACTCTATAGGAAGGTACTTGCCCCATTCCCTCTGCCCCACACTCTATAGGAAGGTACTCGCCCCATTCCCTATGCCCCACACTCTATAGGAAGGTACTTGCCCCGGCGGGGGGGCAGCAGCCACTCTGGGGGTAGATAGCGGAGCATTTATCGCCGCCCGCGTTCCTAGATGTGAGGTTGCTCAATACCCGCAGCTCTGGGGAATAAATGTGCTTAGGGCAGATAAGAGCCGTTCTGCATTTACTTTGGGCACTTAGGGCTCGATTAAATGAAGTGGCCAGTGATTGGATCAGCAGTACGGTTACACAGCGGGGGTCTGTGTGCGCCCCCCGGCCCTGCACTGCCAAGCAATCACTTTACATTTCATTAGCAGGAGCTGCTGTAAGCGCAGAACTCTCTGACATAAACCAGATCCTTCCCTCTGCCCCACGGCTGGATCAGCAGCATTCACTTACCCATAGCCATCACTGCGAGGGGGAGAAGGGGCAGTTAGTGGGGCATTACCCTAGTGATCAGGTTATACCCTCACCCAGGCAGTGGCAGTAAGGGCTCACAATGATGCCCATTGCAGTCATGTCTCTCTCTTTCAGATGGAGTGTTATATTCCTGGGGCTGGAATGAGCACGGAATGTGCGGAACTGGCTCGGAAACCAACGTGACTGCCCCGACGGCGGTCGCCATCCCTGCTCCTGCGCGCGTGGATTTGATTGGCTGTGGGGCCGGACACTCCATGGCTCTGTGTATAAACCCAGGTTAGAGTGCATGAAGCTGCCTGTAGTACCTGCTGATGCCTACTGCATGGGCACCGATATGGCATGTACTGTGCCAACCTGCACGGGAGCGCCATCACAGGAGGATCATGGGAGGAACACGGGAGTACCATCACAGGAGGATCATGGGAGGAACACGGGAGTACCATCGCAGGAGGATCATGGGAGTTCCATCACGGGAGGATCATGGGAGGAACTCGGCTGCTTGCTCACCATATGTAGAAATAAATGTGCCAATGTACCCCACACTACAGTATTGCCCTCTGTGTGAGTACTGGAAGCAGTGGGGCCCCCCTGCCGTACCCCCTACCCGCCCTAATGCCATGTGTCCTTGTACAGGGAATGCTCACTGGGCTTATTTCTGGGTGTGTGTGACTCCCGCCTGAGGGGTAAGAAGGTGGCTAACTTATTGCTTGGATATTACAGACCGGTGCTTCTGGCTCGACATGGTTGGTACAAGGGGGGGGGTGCAGAATATCTGGGTGAGGGTGAATGTGGGGTGAGGGTGAATGTGGGGTATAAGTAGAATGTTGCAGCTTTTTCATTCTATAACACGTGATTGGCTCTTTCTGCAAATCGTTCTGGGGCAACAGGGCACCCCTGCATTTCAGAGGGGATTGCCCCCCTACTGTCCGTGTACTAGATATTTACAGAGCCCCCACCTGCCGACTGATGTGCAGTCTGCCCCCCGCGCTCATTTAGGCAGTTCCTGTATGAGAGACGTTCTTGTATCTGCCAATGACTTACAGGTTTCACCATCTGAGAGACAGGAGGGGCTGTGCCACAGAGCTCACACTCTATCACCCCCCCCCCAGCCTTGTCACTGCTGCCCCACCACTGTGTTCGTTAACAGTCAGTACGACCGTCCCGCCACTGTCTTTCCCTCTGTCTGTATCCAGCCAGTGTGTATCGGAGGTGCCCAAGGGTTGGCCGTTACCACTTGGTGGCCAGTGCATCCCGAGTTGGGGGCCAGTGCATCCCGAGTTGGGGGCCAGTGCATCCCGAGTTGGGGGCCAGTGCATCCCGAGTTGGGGGCCAGTGCATCCCGAGTTGGGGGCCAGTGCATCCCGAGTTGGGGGCCAGTGCATCCGAGTTGGGGGCCAGTGCATCCCGAGTTGGGGGCCAGTGCATCCCGAGTTGGGGGCCAGTGCATCCCGAGTTGGGGGCCAGTGCATCCCGAGTTGGGGGCCAGTGCATCCCGAGTTGGGGGCCAGTGCATCCCGAGTTGGGGGCCAGTGCATCCCGAGTTGGGGGCCAGTGCATCCCGAGTTGGGGGCCAGTGCATCCCGAGTTGGGGGCCAGTGGCTTCCTATTATTCATATGGCATTTATTTAAAGGCAACACTGTCTGTGAGGTTCTGTTTCCCGTGGCAGTGGAACCCCTGGTCTGTGTCTGTCTGTCTGTCCGGCCCCTGTAACTAAATGTAGCCGTTTAGCCCCCCCAGATCTTGTTCCCATTCAGTGCAGACCTGCTCCCCACATGAGGGTTAAAGCGCAACCTTTCCTCCTAAATATGCCCACATTGGTCCATTGGCAGACCCCCCCCCCCCCCCAACAGCTTCTCACTCAACCAACATCCTTTTACCCCCCTCACCCCCATTGTATCTTCCCCTGTTTTATCCCAGCTGCTCGTGTATTTCTCCATTCTGTTTGCTTATATGTACCCCATTCTCTCCTTCATTCTGCCCCCAATCCTTTCCCATACTTTCACTTTATGCAGTGTTTCCTCCAACTCTACATTCTTCTTTCTTCTTCATTATACTGCCTTCCTATACAAACCCTTCTACCTCCCATCTATTTGCCCCCCATCCACCCACCAAACTTTTCTAATCCAGCTGCCATCTGCCCATTAACCCCTTATGCCATTCTTCCACCAACCTCAACTGTTCATCCTTATCCTTCTGCCTTCCTTTTTAGACCTCCTCTTCTTACCCTTCCACCTTCCCATCCCCAGCCTATTACCAACCTCCTCTTACCCTTCCACCTTCCCATTCCCAGCCTATTACCAACCTCCTCTTACCCATCCACCTTCCCATCCCCAGCCTATTACCAACCTCATCTTACCCTTCCCATCCCCAGCCTATTACCAACCTCCTCTTACCCTTCCACTTTCCCATCCCCAGCCTATTACCAACCTCCTCTTACCCTTCCACCTTCCCATCCCCAGCCTATTGCCAACCTCCTCTTACCCTTCCACTTTCCCATCCCCAGCCTATTACCAACCTCCTCTTACCCTTCCACCTTCCCATCCCCAGCCTATTACCAACCCCCTCTTACCCTTCCTATCCCCAGCCTATTACCAACCTCATCTTACCCTTCCACCTTCCCATCCCCAGCCTATTACCAACCTCATCTTACCCTTCCACCTTCCCATCCCCAGCCTATTACCAACCTCATCTTACCCTTCCACCTTCCCATCCCCAGCCTATTACCAACCTCATCTTACCCTTCCACCTTCCCATCCCCAGCCTATTACCAACCTCATCTTACCAACCTCATCTTACCCTTCCACCTTCCCATCCCCAGCCTATTACCAACCTCCTATTACCAACCTCATCTTACCCTTCCACCTTCCCATCCCCAGCCTATTACCAACCTCATCTTACCCTTCCCATCCCCAGCCTATTACCAACCTCCTCTTACCCTTCCACCTTCCCATCCCCAGCCTATTGCCAACCTCCTCTTACCCTTCCACCTTCCCATCCCCAGCCTATTACCAACCTCATCTTACCCTTCCACCTTCCCATCCCCAGCCTATTACCAACCTCATCTTACCCTTCCTATCCCCAGCCTATTACCAACCTCATCTTACCCTTCCACCTTCCCATCCCCAGCCTATTACCAACCTCATCTTACCCTTCCACCTTCCCATCCCCAGCCTATTACCAACCTCATCTTACCCTTCCCATCCCCAGCCTATTACCAACCTCATCTTACCCTTCCACCTTCCCATCCCCAGCCTATTACCAACCTCATCTTACCCTTCCCATCCCCAGCCTATTGCCAACCTCCTCTTACCCTTCCCATCCCCAGCCTATTACCAACATCATCTTACCCTTCCACCTTCCCATCCCCAGCCTATTACCAACCTCCTCTTACCCTTCCCATCCCCAGCCTATTGCCAACCTCCTCTTACCCTTCCCATCCCCAGCCTATTACCAACCTCATCTTACCCTTCCACCTTCCCAATCTCGGCCTTTTACCAACCTCATCTTACCCTTCCACCTTCCCATCCCCAGCCTATTACCAACCTCCTATTACCAACCTCATCTTACCCTTCCACCTTCCCATCCCCAGCCTATTACCAACCTCCTATTACCAACCTCATCTTACCCTTCCACCTTCCCATCCCCAGCCTATTACCAACCTCCTCTTACCCTTCCCATCCCCAGCCTATTGCCAACCTCCTCTTACCCTTCCCATCCCCAGCCTATTACCAACATCATCTTACCCTTCCACCTTCCCAATCTCGGCCTTTTACCAACCTCATCTTACCCTTCCACATTCCCATCCCCAGCCTATTACCAACCTCATCTTACCCTTCCACCTTCCCAATCCCCAGCCTATTACCAACCTCATCTTACCCTTCCACATTCCCAATCTCAGCCTATTACCAACATCATCTTACCCTTCCACCTTCCCAATCTCGGCCTTTTACCAACCTCATCTTACCCTTCCACATTCCCAATCTCAGCCTATTACCAACATCATCTTACCCTTCCACCTTCCCAATCTCGGCCTTTTACCAACCTCATCTTACCCTTCCACCTTCCCATCCCCAGCCTATTACCAACCTCATCTTACCCTTTCACCTTCCCATCCCCAGCCTATTACCAACCTCATCTTACCCTTCCACCTTCCCATCCCCAGCCTATTACCAACCTTATCTTACCCTTCCACATTCCCAATCTCAGCCTATTACCAACATCATCTTACCCTTCCACCTTCCCAATCTCGGCCTTTTACCAACCTCATCTTACCCTTCCACATTCCCATCCCCAGCCTATTACCAACCTCATCTTACCCTTCCACCTTCCCAATCCCCAGCCTATTACCAACCTCATCTTACCCTTCCACCTTCCCAATCTCGGCCTTTTACCAACCTCATCTTACCCTTCCACATTCCCAATCTCAGCCTATTACCAACATCATCTTACCCTTCCACCTTCCCAATCTCGGCCTTTTACCAACCTCATCTTACCCTTCCACATTCCCAATCTCAGCCTATTACCAACATCATCTTACCCTTCCACCTTCCCAATCTCGGCCTTTTACCAACCTCATCTTACCCTTCCACATTCCCAATCTCAGCCTATTACCAACCTCATCTTACCCTTCCACCTTCCCAATTCCCAGCCTATTACCAACCTCATCTTACCCTTCCACCTTCCCATCCCCAGCCTATTACCAACCTCATCTTACCCTTCCACATTCCCAATCTCAGCCTATTACCAACCTCATCTTACCCTTCCACATTCCCAATCTCAGCCTATTACCAACATCATCTTACCCTTCCACCTTCCCAATCTCGGCCTTTTACCAACCTCATCTTACCCTTCCACCTTCCCAATCCCCAGCCTATTACCAACCTCATCTTAACCATCCACCTTCCCATCCCCAGCCTATTACCAACCTCATCTTACCCTTCCACATTCCCAATCTCAGCCTATTACCAACCTCATCTTACCCTTCCACATTCCCAATCTCAGTCTATTACCAACCTCATCTTACCCTTCCCCTTACCTTTCCCACCAATCTCCACATGAACCTTAGGTTGAAAGTTCATTGGGCATGGTTCATGGGAATGTTATAGGGACCTTAGAGTGTAAGCTTTGCTGCTGGCAAGACTGATTAGAATGCCTTGCCGTGAGGAAGCACGGAATCAAAGACCCAACAGACTGGGGCATTATTTATGTTAGCCCTTAGTCTTCTGGGCCTCACACCCCCAATAACTCCCAGTGGCGGCAGGAGCCCAGGACAGTAATGCACCACGGAATGTGTCAGAATTGTAAAAATAAAGGATAATAATAAAAATGATGTGTTGTATAAAAGAGCTTTTTATTCCATAGAGCCCCCAGTAAATGATTCTGCTTAACATCTCAATCCAGGCCCTTTCGTTTATGATGTTACTGTTCCTTTAAGACGCTATATTAAATGCATTCCCATTAATCTGATAATGGCCCGAGTGCTAGAAATGTAGTGAAAGAAACCGCGCTGCCTCGCTGTGATACAGTTTTCTTAAGCACATTAACGTGGGCCCCTCGTCATATTGTGCCCTACTGGTTTAATAACATGAGGAGGCAGGGGTGATTAACCCTTACACTTCTGGTTGGTGTGATCTTTTCAAGCATCTGAGTGTCTGTAGATCTGCACTTGGATCCTTGTGCTGCATCTGTTCTGTATAAAGGGTCTTTGTTTAGGTGACAGATGCTTATAGGAACACTGCACCAGAACTTGGGTAAAAACACAAGTGGGTTCATAGTATTTTAGTCATTGCATGGAGGCCCCTATGTATTGAGTTCCTCCACTGCCTGAGTGTGAGCTAAAGGGAGTCATGAAAGTCCTGGGTGATAAAATAGACCAACCCTTTGCACCACAAGGTACAGGGATAGGAGATCATTGGGATGGTTCTCTAATTGCTTCCATGTCGAGGGCTAACCTTCTTCTTATAACCTAATGGAATTAAGAATGCTACTCTCCATCCCAACACCCGAGGAACTGAGAATGCTGTGGAACCAACAATTCTAACCTCCTTCCCATGACCTAATGGAATTAAGAATTCTACTCTCCATCCCCACACCTGAGGAACTGAGAATGCCGAGGAACCAACAATTCTAACCTTCCCGTGACCTAATGGAATTAAGAATGCTACTCTCCATCTGAGGAACTGAGAATGTGGTTGAACCAACAATTCTAACCTTCCCATGACCTAATGGAATTAAGAATGCTACTCTCCATCCGAGGAACTGAGAATGTGGTTGAACCAACAATTCTAACCTTCTTCCTATGACCTAATGGAATTAAGAATGCTACTCTCCATCCCAACACCTACTGAGAATGGTGAGGAACCAACAATTCTAACCTTCTTCCCATGACCTAATGGAATTAAGAATGCTACTCTCCATCCCAACACCTGAGGAACTGAGAATGCTGTGGAACCAACAATTCTAACCTTCTTCCCATGACCTAATGGGATGGAGAGTAGAATTCTTAATTCCAACACCTGAGGAACTGAGAATGCTGTGGAACCAACAATTCTAACCTTCTTCCCATGACCTAATGGAATTAAGAATTCTACTCTCCATCCCAACACCTGAGGAACTGAGAATGCTGTGGAACCAACAATTCTAACCTTCTTCCCATGACCTAATGGAATTAAGAATTCTACTCTCCATCCCAACACCTACTGAGAATGTGGTGGAACCAACAATTCTAACCTTCTTCCCATGACCTAATGGAATTAAGAATGCTACTCTCCATCCGAGGAACTGAGAATGTGGTTGAACCAACAATTCTAACCTTCTTCCTATGACCTAATGGAATTAAGAATTCTACTCTCCATCCCAACACCTACTGAGAATGGTGAGGAACCAACAATTCTAACCTTCTTCCTATGACCTAATGGAATTAAGAATGCTACTCTCCATCCTAGGAACTGAGAATGTGGTTGAACCAACAATTCTAACCTTCTTCCCATGACCTAATGGAATTAAGAATGCTACTCTCCATCCCAACAACCTGAGGAACTGAGAATGCTGTGGAACCAACAATTCTAACCTTCTTCCCATGACCTAATGGAATTAAGAATGCTACTCTCCATCCGAGGAACTGAGAATGTGGTTGAACCAACAATTCTAACCTTCTTCCTATGACCTAATGGAATTAAGAATTCTACTCTCCATCCCAACACCTACTGAGAATGGTGAGGAACCAACAATTCTAACCTTCTTCCCGTGACCTAACGGAATGAAGAATGCTACTCTCAGGGAGAATGCAACCGACCCCTATATGTGGACATTGACTCTTTGCTTCTTTTTGTGTTCCTGTAGAGAACAATGTCTGGATAGTGAGGTTACATCATATAAATGAAGGTGTATATATATCATTTCGTGCTTTTTTTTTTTTTTTCCTTCGTTCATGTCTCATTACGGGCTCAGAGTGCAGTCCAGTGCCAGTGACGATGCCATCAGACATGCAGCAGAAGCCTCGCAGGCATGCATCATGCTGTCTTTCAAGCCACGGTTCTGCGGTGACATTGAGGACTTACCTTTATGGTCGGCCGGGGTACGGAGAGCCCCTGTCTATTCAGGAGATATTTCATTAGCATTCGACAGAAAATGTTCATTTTTTTTGTTTCCTTTTTTAATGAGGATTTCTCAATGTTTCAACCCTGTGCATCTATGGAACAGCAGGCAGTAAAACCATGATACAAAATTTATTTCATGCTCGGTTGTGTTTGCATAACATTGTGCATGCATCTTTGCTCGAGGAGGGTTCAGTTGCATACAATACTGTCCTTGGTTCTCTTTGTGTTCTTCAGAGTCCCCAGCGTTAAAGTAACACATTTTCATTTGTTTAAATCCATAATCATCATTTTAATAAGAACAATCTTTTAAGAAGAAGATTCATATTAGATTAGTTTTTTTGTTTTTGTTTTTTTTTCCTATATACACACCGATAAAATACAATAGAGCCTTGACTGCAAAATAAATCTAGATCCTCCGCTCCTGTTGGGAATCTAGGTCCCTGGTTTCACAAGCATGCCAACAGAGACGTTTAAATAAATGTGCCCCGGCGGGGGGGGCAGTCGTTCTTGGTGTCGATCTATCGATGATGTACAGTATGTAGGTGTGGTCAATATGACCGATGGCTGCTGATTGCACGTATCTTATGAGCTATTGGTCTGTGTACAAAATAAGCAACCAAGAGCAAATAATTATGCAGTTTTCCAATGTTTTTTACATTTTGCTACATAATGTATGTAAAATTAAAGAGCTTTTAAATGAAAATATATGCCTTTAAGGGAATGTACAAATCCCGGTTTGTTTAATCTTATTATACATCATGCAATCCATGCGAGACAGAAATGTATAAAACTATTCTCCTACAGTTTGTTACGCTCGGCCGTAGAAACGCCTGCATCTCCATACTGAACTAGTGTGGGGGCCTCAGCTGGTGAAGCACTGTCCTTTATATCCTGCGCAGAGTAGACTTGCTGGCCCTCTGGGGGTTCCGCCAAGGTGAGTCCTGGCCATTTCTGCCGCGCCAACATCCCAAATGACTGACTCTCTGCCTCTGCTTGCATATATTTAGCAATGACAGGACGCCCTTTGCAAAAACATCCCTGTAAAGAACACAACGGAAACTTAGCATCTTCCACCAAGCATCTTCTACCAAGACTTTTAAAGAAAGAAGAGAGAAGAGAAGCGGTACATGCAGAGGCGGGTCCAATGGAGTTATTTTCCCCCATGCAGTCAGCCAGAACTGAGCGCTCATTGCATCTGAGTATTGCTTTCTAATGTATTGGGCGCCCATGCAACCATTCATCCTACTGCGCTTGTGCAGACTCTCGCAGGGTTCCTATGGCTCATTAATAATCCTGAGAAATAGCGAATCTTCAATCGTTTCCCGATATTTCCTGCAGCCAGCGGATCCAATATCAGCCCAGATAAACACTCTACCAGTATGACAATTGGCCACTTAAATAGACATGATTAGATGCATCCGCCCTTCTTCATATAAACCAGTATCATGCAGTGTATGGCCCACCAGTAATCTATGTAATGCCCACTCGCTATGCAACGCTTTGTACCCTACTCATAAGCAGCGCCCATGAAGAATATCATGGAACAAGACATCTTGGAGGCTGATTACTCATTTAGCTACTGATCCATGCTAGCAGATGGATGGGTTGATGTACCTAGAACCTCTTAACAAGATAAGGAGAATTCAAGTCCCAGAAGAATGTTCATGGCAACGGTTTGTTGGCTACTCTCTTATAGAACCTGGGCATCTTTTTAACCTTCCATTGGAATATGGAATGCAAAGTACAGCAGGGAATCGGAAAACAGAATGGACTAAAGAATGAAGTCACTCGAGCAGCAGGGTGTCCATGCACTGTCATGCTGAGAGTCGTATCACTTGGCAACATTATCCACCGGGCCATCTATGAACAACTAGGGAGAAATTAAAAGCACTTTTACTCCACCAAGCATCAAAACCATCAGCTATTCAGTACACTTGTAACCTGCTTTCTTACTAGTCTTGGGGTGGCTTCTGTATCATGGATGGGTGCAAGAGTTTTTTTAGGGTTCTATCGCTGGCAACACATGAAGACGGATTTTGGGACAGGAGAAGTGTGTAAATCTCTATATAGTTGTACTATCTCTACCTTATTGCGTGACATCTACCTTCTACAAATTCCTGGCTGAAATGGCATCTTGGATACATATAAAGCAGACTGATCTGCACATTAACTGGGACCTTTGTATTTTCCTGGATTTTAGAAATGTAAAGGCTTCGATGGCAGATCCAAAATACCCTTGTAGTGGCTCAGGGTAATCCAAGCTACTGTCTGGTACATCTACAATGCAGGCTCCAAGGCTATCCCCATTTTTTTTAGGGAAATGCCAAGAACGGCATCTGATGCTACTGAAACCGAGATCACAATGCTCATTTACTGGAATCATAGAAGCATAAATGTATTCAGGTTGTATGACAGATCTACAGATGTACGTCTATAGAAACCGAAATGCATCTCTAGTTAAACCCAGAGGACTTAATTTCCCTTTACTGAAACCTGGAGGTCTAGATTCTCCTCTAGTGAAATCCAGAGGTCTAGAGTAGCTTCACCCCTAGCGAAATCCAGAGGTCCCGACTGACTCAGAGATCTGATCTCCAGTGCCAGTGATACATATGATAGGACGAATGTAGCATCTCCTAGTTTTGGTACGTTCCATGCACGTGGTACTGGACTGATTCCTTCTGTTGCCATAGTGATACAACCCATTAGCTTGCGCGGAACGAGAGAGCATGCAGCCATATTGTTGCTTGCAGACATGCACATAATTACGGCTCAGCAAGTTCACACAGTAACAGACAATGGAATAAGGAACAGACAATAACAATGTTTGGAACAGACATCTGATGGGCCACAAAAAGTGCTGACATTTACCGAGTGGATTCCTTTTCCTCCGCTCCCAGATTGCTTCTTGTATCAATTACAGTATGAGAGACAATTCGTACCTCCATTAGAGAAGCCTCATAATGAATTGAACAGCAAGAGCAAGGCCCCAAGCTAGTACTGGTTAATGACCTACGTGCAGTAAAATGAGGGAAATGGACAGATTAGCCTGTCCTGATTGTCTCCAATTCATAGAAATATCTATCGACTGCACCGAAGCAGAAAAGAGAATAGAGTGGACATTAGCTGGGGACATTACTGGGGTAAATCAGTGTGTATGTTCTCTTGTTTTCTGATCAGGAGGGGTTACAATCAGTGCAATGAAGTCAGTGAGCTATGTTATATATGAACTCGTAGGCAGATGGCTGTTCGTATGATCTACTTGTAGGAGACTGTGTCCTAATGTTGGGTGGCACCTCTATTGCCGCTGCTAATAAGATGCTGACAACCCTGTGGGTAGGTAACCCCAAAATGATTCCCAGTGGCAACATGGCTGGAGGACCGTACTGAAGAAGTTGCCCGCAGGCACACTTCGTCAGATTCTGGTGCCATACACGTGAGACCCAAGTGGATCCTGTGCAACATGGAAAAGCCACAATATTGGCTTATAACTATTGCCCTCTCACCCCCCACCTCAAAACTGGACCCTGTATTATTGGTACTGATGAGACCTTGAATATGACGAGACCTTGCTGGTCCTGACCAATGTGGCAACTGTATTGAGTCATGTGCGTGTATCTGGAGTCCATTGTCTTGGGTACTGCGTGAATATTGAGTATCTACAGCTACGTCTATCTATTTCAAACCACTTCTACATACCCTTCCTTATTCCTCCATCAGGTGGGCTCGGGTATTCCTCTGGTGTAAGGAGAAAGTAGGGCCCACCTTTCTCACGAGTGCTAGACTGCATAAAGGACAGGGCCTCATCGGGCGTTATAGTCTGGTCTATGTGGGGGCAGTCTTCGTTTGCCAACGCCGCCTTGGCCACCTCTCCGTTCACTTTGGAATCTTCAAATATATAAGCAGAATGCTATTGGAAACACTTGATCGTAGTGAGAGAAGAATGTTAGATTTGGGAGCTATGTGGAGCTACGAGCTGTGTGAGAAAGGAACCGGTTATCTTCCAATTACACTTAAGGGAGGAAAAATTATTAAAAATAAAATGGGGGTTATTCATTTAGACAAAAACCACAGTGAAAAGAAAATTCCCATAGTGGTTCGTCAAAGAAGTAACAACTTGTGATTAAAAGAAAATTGATGTTGAAGCTGCTGTTTAATGTGTAGCTCATACCATGCCGATGGGTGGGCTCGGGACTGGCGCATATGGCAATAACGGAGTTCTCGATCAAGGCAAGTTAACCAAATCATTTTAAATGCAATGTAAATGTAAGCAGAGGTGGTGGCAGCAAAATGTTTGAATTGAAGTTAGTTGGGGTGATATGCTAGTTTAGCAATGTGGGTCTTGAGAGTGATAAAAAAGCAATTTAGTCTACATGGATGGCTGGGGTTTTGACCAGATGAAACTAAAAAAATCTTTAGAAAGCAAATGCTCTGGTTATATGTCAGATTATCCTCTTCCTCCTTGTAATGACTTATGCCTGGTGGTTATATGAGAAGATGATCCTCAGCCTTAACGTGACTTGTGCCTGTCCTATGGTGGTTATATTAGAAGATGATCCTTTGCCCTATAGGGACTTGTTCCCGTCCTATCATGGTTATATGAGAAGATGATCCTCGGCCCTATAGTGACTTGTGCCGTCCTATCATGGTTATATGAGAAGATGATCGTTCGCCCTATAGTGACTTGTGCCCGTCCCGTCATGGTTATATGAGAAGATGATCCTTGGCCCTAAAGTGACTTGTGCCCGTCCTATAATATTTATATGAGAAGATGACCCTTCGCCCTATAGTGACTTGTGCCTGTCCTATCCTGGTTATATGAGAAGATAATGCTTCGCCCTAAAGTGACCTGTGCCCGTCCTATCTTGGGTATATGAGAAGATGATCCTTTGCCCTATAGTGACTTGTGCACGTCCCATCATGGTTATATGAAAAGATGATCCTTCGCACTATAGTGACTTGTGCCCGTCCCATAATATTTATATGAGAAGATGATCCTTCGCCCTATAGTGACTTGTGCCCGTCCTATCTTGGGTATATGAGAAGATTAACCTTAGCCCTATAGTGACTTGTGCCCGTCCTATCATGGTTATATGAGAAGATGATCCTTCGCCCTATAGTGACTTGTGCCCGTCCTATCATGGTTATATGAGAAGATGATCCTTCGCCCTATAGTGACTTGTGCCCGTCCCGTCATGGTTATATGAGATGATCCTTCGCCCTATAGTGACTTGTGCCCGTCCTATAATATTTATATGAGAAGATGACCCTTCGCCCTATAGTGACTTGTGCCTGTCCCATAATATTTATATGAGAAGATGACCCTTCGCCCTATAGTGACTTGTGCCTGTCCCATAATATTTATATGAGAAGATGATCCTTCGCCCTATAGTGACTTGTGCCCGTCCTATAATATTTATATGAGAAGATGACCCTTCGCCCTATAGTGACTTGTGCCTGTCCCATAATATTTATATGAGAAGATGATCCTTCGCCCTATAGTGACTTGTGCCCGTCCTATCATGGTTATATGAGAAGATGATCCTTCGCCCTATAGTGACTTGTGCCCGTCCCGTCATGGTTATATGAGAAGATGATCCTTCGCCCTATAGTGACTTGTGCCCGTCCTATAATATTTATATGAGAAGATTAACCTTAGCCCTATAGTGACTTGTGCCCGTCCTATCATGGTTATATGAGAAGATGATCCTTCGCCCTATAGTGACTTGTGCCTGTCCCATAATATTTATATGAGAAGATGATCCTTCACCCTATTGTGACTTGTGCCCGTCCTATCTTGGGTGTATGAGAAGGGTATAATTTGCAGGTTATAGCCGTGCAGCTATAATTAGGCAACTTGCCCTTTATTGCAGACCCATCTCACTCCTCTTCCTCATTAGATTTTATTAAAAATTAATTGGCACAAACGATTGGGCGAAAACAAGAACCCTGTATTTTGTATGGGATTCCTCACAGAATCACAGTTATGCTGGGGCTGTGGGGTGGCTATTATTAAAAAAAAAATATATATATATATGATATTTGCAAATACCCTTCAGTTACATGACCTGCAGCCTTGTGCCTTTATATGGGGGGCACAGAACCCCTCAGTGACTGCTAATATCCTTATCATTTACAGTAGGGGGTACAGTATCCCTTATAATACATGAGTGATACTCAGAGTTCCCTGTATAACTCAGCCTGCAGCCTTGTGCCTTTATATGGGGGGCACAGAACCCCTCAGTGACTGCTAATATCCTTATCATTTACAGTAGGGGGTACATTATCCCTTATAATACATGAGTGATACTCAGAGTTCCCTGTATAACTCAGCCTGCAGCCTTGTGCCTTTATATGGGGGGCACAGAACCCCTCAGTGACTGCTAATATCCTTATCATTTACAGTAGGGGGTACATTATCTTGCTAATGGTTGGCTTTCCCGGTTGCCATGGCTTTGTGTGGGTATCACTAAATGAATGTAGATGAGGAGAGACCATTGTGCGGTTGGTAGGGGGAGACCAGAGCTACAGATGGGCTTTCAGGCTTCATCTGTGTGTCCATCTGTCCGTTGGTGTCTGTTACATCTGTACTCGGCTCTGTCATTGAGGGGTTAATATAGATTTAGGGGGAAACCCTGCCCCGCCCTACGTACCCCGACCCCTTGGTGCCCTGTTAGCTGTTTAGTTGGACAATGATCCCGTTATATGGTGGGAGTTATAGTTCTGTATACAAGATATGATGAGATTGTCATGGTGTGGGCAGGGCCCCAAGGCTCTGGTTCCATAATTGGTGGGAAGGTTAAGGGTTAAGTTGGCCTGGGACATGGCTGTGTAGCCAGTGTGAGTGCATATGGACATTAGACCTCTAGCTGAGCTCCATAGGAGGTGAGACACTGTGTGTGAGAGACATCTCTGGAACATGTACATAAGTGAGAGTGCTGTGTGTGAGAGACATCTCTATAACATGTACGTAGGTGAGACTGTCACACTGTGTGTGTGAGAGACATCTCTATAACATGTACGTAGGTGAGACTGTCACACTGTGTGTGTGAGAGACATCTCTATAACATGTACGTAGGTGAGACTGTCACACTGTGAGAGACATCTCTATAACACGTACGTAGGTGAGACTGTCACACTGTGTGTGTGAGAGACATCTCTATAACATGTACGTAGGTGAGACTGTCACACTGTGTGTGTGAGAGACATCTCTATAACACGTACATAGGTGAGAGTGCTGTGTGTGAGAGACATCTCTATAACACGTATGTAGGTGAGAGTGCCACACTGTGTGTGAGAGACATCTCTATAACACGTATGTAGGTGAGAGTGCTGTGTGTGAGAGACATCTCTATAACACGTATGTAGGTGAGAGTGCCACACTGTGTGTGAGACATCTCTATAACATGTACGTAGGTGAGACTGTCACACTGTGTGTGAGAGACATCTCTATAACACGTACGTAGGTGAGAGTGCTGTGTGTGTGAGAGACATCTCTATAACACGTATGTAGGTGAGAGTGCCACACTGTGAGAGACATCTCTATAACACGTACGTAGGTGAGACTGTCACACTGTGTGTGTGAGAGACATCTCTATAACACGTACGTAGGTGAGACTGTCACAGTGTGTGAGAGACATCTCTATAACACGTACGTAGGTGAGACTGTCACAGTGTGTGAGAGACATCTCTATAACACGTACGTAGGTGAGAGTGCTGTGTAGGTTCTGTAGCGCTATATATCAGGTGGGCACAATGCTCTGTGAGATATAACTGCCCTACTACTGGTAGAAAAGCTGGACACAATGCTCTGTGAGATATAACTGCCCCACTACTGGTAGAAAAGCTGGACACAATGCTCTGTGAGATATAACTGCCCCACTACTGGTAGTAATGCTGGGCACAATGCTCTGTGAGATATAACTGCCCTACTACTGGTAGTAATGCTGGGCACAATGCTCTGTGAGATATAACTGCTCTACTACAGGTAGTAATGCTGGGCACAATGCTCTGTGAGATATAACTGCTCTACTACTGGTAGTAATGCTGGGCACAATGCTCTGTGAGATATAACTGCCCCACTACTGGTAGTAATGCTGGGCACAATGCTCTGTGAGATATAACTGCCCCACTACAGGTAGTAATGCTGGGCACAATGCTCTGTGAGATATAACTGCTCTACTACAGGTAGTAATGCTGGGCACAATGCTCTGTGAGATATAACTGCCCCACTACTGGTAGTAATGCTGGGCACAATGCTCTGTGAGATATAACTGCCCTACTACAGGTAGTAATGCTGGGCACAATGCTCTGTGAGATATAACTGCTCTACTACAGGTAGTAATGCTGGGCACAATGCTCTGTGAGATATAACTGCCCTACTACTGGTAGTAAAGCTGGGCACAATGCTCTGTGAGATATAACTGCCCCACTACTGGTAGTAATGCTGGGCACAATGCTCTGTGAGATATAACTGCCCCACTACTGGTAGTAATGCTGGGCACAATGCTCTGTGAGATATAACTGCCCTACTACAGGTAGTAATGCTGGGCACAATGCTCTGTGAGATATAACTGCTCTACTACAGGTAGTAATGCTGGGCACAATGCTCTGTGAGATATAACTGCCCTACTACTGGTAGTAAAGCTGGGCACAATGCTCTGTGAGATATAACTGCCCCACTACTGGTAGTAATGCTGGGCACAATGCTCTGTGAGATATAACTGCCCTACTACTGGTAGTAAAGCTGGGCACAATGCTCTGTGAGATATACACATGAACTGCTACTGGTAGTAAAGCTGGGCACAATGCTCTGTGAGATATACACATGAACTGCTACTGGTAGTAATGCTGGGCACAATGCTCTGTGAGATATAACTGCCCCACTACTGGTAGTAATGCTGGGCACAATGCTCTGTGAGATATACACATGAACTGCTACTGGTAGTAATGCTGGGCACAATGCTCTGTGAGATATAACTGCCCCACTACTGGTAGTAATGCTGGGCACAATGCTCTGTGAGATATACACATAAACTACTACAGGTAGTAATGCTGGGCACAATGCTCTGTGAGATATAACTGCCCCACTACTGGTAGTAATGCTGGGCACAATGCTCTGTAAGATATACACATGAACTGCTACTGGTAGTAATGCTTGGCACAATGCTCTGTGAGATATACACATGAACTGCTACTGGTAGTAATGCTGGGCACAATGCTCTGTGAGATATACACATGAACTACTACTGGTAGTAATGCTGGGCACAATGCTCTGTGAGATATACACATGAACTACTACTGGTAGTAATGCTGGGCACAATGCTCTGTGAGATATACACATGAACTACTACTGGTAGTAATGCTGGGCACAATGCTCTGTGAGATATACACATGAACTACTACTGGTAGTAATGCTGGGCACAATGCTGAGTAAGTCTGGGAAATGGATCTCAGGGCTTTGTGGGCGGGACTCCTAATATGGTGGGAATTAGACCTCTAGGCTCCATGGTCCCTTAAGTAGAATAGAGCTCTGGTCTGTTGATATAGATTGTCATATTATATATAGCGTTAGAGCTCAGGGCTCTATAGTTTGATATAGATTGTCATTTATGGGCGTTAGAGCTCAGGGCTCTATAGTTTAATATAGACTGTAATATTATATGTGGGCGTTAGAGCTCGGGGCTTTATAGTTTGATATAGATTGTCATTTATGGGCGTTAGAGCTCAGGGCTCTATAGTTTGATATAGATTGTCATGCTATATGTAGTCTTTAGAGCTCTGGTCTCTGTAGTTTGGCAATCCTTTGACATAGATTGTTATACTATATGTGGGTGTTAGAGCTCTGGGCTCTCTCTATAGTTTGATATAGATTGTCATAGTATATACAGTGTTAGAGCTCAGGGCTATGTAGTTTAATATAGATTGTCATACTGTATGTGGGCGTTGGAACTCTGGGCTCTATACTTTGATATAGATTGTCATATATGGGCGTTAGAGCTCAGGGCTCTATAGTTTGATATAGATTGTCATAGTATATACAGTGTTAGAGCTCAGGGCTATGTAGTTTAATATAGATTGTCATACTGTATGTGGGCGTTGGAACTCTGGGCTCTATACTTTGATATAGATTGTCATATATGGGCGTTAGAGCTCAGGGCTCTATAGTTTGATATAGATTGTCATAGTATATACAGTGTTAGAGCTCAGGGCTATGTAGTTTAATATAGATTGCCATACTGTATGTGGGCGTTGGAACTCTGGGCTCTATACTTTAATATAGATTGTAATACAATTAGTGGGTGTTAGAACTCAGGGCTCTACAGTTTGATATAGATTGTCATTTATGGGCATTAGAGCTCAGGGCTCTATAGTATAATATACTGTAGATTGTCATACTATGGGTGGGTGTTAGAGCTCAGGGTGCTATAGTTTTACATAGATTGTCATAATACATGCGGCATTAGAACTCTGGGCTCTATTCTTTGAGATCGATTGTCACACTACATGTGGGTGTTAGAGCTTGGGGCTCCATAGTTTGATATAGATTGTTATACTGTATGCGGGTGTTAGAGCTCTGGGGCTCAATGATGTGTCCGTAGGTGGGAGTTAAGCCCCTAGTTTCTATAGTTGTACAATAAGGGGTGTTGCCATGGTTACTTTGCCCAATGGTGAGTGCAATAGAATGTAAGAGAGAGGCCAGGATCAGGCCCAGCATGTACCCCCGATACACGTCTGTAGCCAAATCTACATTCCCTTACGCCATGGCCCTACCCACCCGATCCGAGACCCACTTACACTGCCCAAGGGCGGCGCCACTTTGCCCACCTATGAGATGTTGGTTTGGGGCAGAGCAAATAAAAGCAGAAATATTTCATGTACAGAAATACGGGTACAATGGGTTGGGATGAACTGGCAGAGAGAAACAAACTGCCACCCCCTTACCCATCTGGGGCAAATCTCCCCAGTTCATCAGATGACCCCAATGTTGTTGAGGAATATTGCCCAGAGGGGGGGGTAAGAGTGGCAGTTGGCTTCTTGTTGCCACTGGCGGCATGCATGGCATGGAAACATATTCCACTAAAATGATTGGTCAGAATCATTTTCCCACAATCCCTGCACAGTGTGTCTTCCATTCACAGCCCGACGGAGACGGAGACGGGGACGGAGACGGGGACGGGTGGGGAACTTGCTGGTGAATTACTGGGCACAACCAATGGGTGGCGTCGGTGCGAGACACAAACACACAGATATGGGGGGGGGCACTTATCCATTCTGTAGCGCAACAAACACCTTCCGGGGTAATTGGCTTGTTTCTTCCCATAGAACGCAGCGGATATTCCGGAAAGCCTGACCCCCCCCCCCCCCCACAGAAACGAGGAATATCCAACCTGCCACCTACTAGCTGCACTACAGCTCCCATGATGCCCTGAGATGCAGGGAGGCAAAGGTTGGCTGTCCCTAATAGAGCTAATTACCCCCCCCCCCAAGAGCTGCCCTGCTGATGCCCCATGAGTAGAGGTAGATTATGGGCTGAAACTGCTCTCATAGAACTGAGAAATGACACTATTACCCCCCCGGCCCGTGCCCATTGGCCGCTAATACTGAGCCTGGGCATTGCACAACGACGGGTACATCCACGCTGCCATTGTCACACACACACACGAGTAACCTGATTGGCCATTGGCTCCCTTAACCCTTCCCGGTCCAGTCGCTGGATGAGCTAATCTCTATGTATATTGGGTTGCCGGCATGCAGTACAAGTTCTACAGAACCTACGTCTACGTTGGACTCCTAGTGAGTTACTTGTGCTGTTGCGACTCATGAAGCTAAATAGCTGCCCCTGACGGATACACACGGGTCCAGTTCAGCACCTTTAGTCCTTCCAACCCGAACGCCCGGCCCATTGGCCGCTACCTCCCCGTGGGCCGGAATACGCAAATAGAAGTTTGATTCCTACGGCTCTGAAGCCCTAAACACTACAGGCTGGCCTTAAGTGCCTGGTTGCCCCTCGTGGCGTCGGCCCGGGGGAAGGAATGGATCAAAGCGCTAGCCGTTTGCTACGGAGTCGGACTCTACGCGCAATGGGCGGGGCCTCTCAGATGGACATCCCCCTCAGCGGTTTCCTACCTGCTCTGTTAATTTCTAAAATCTCTTCCTGGGCGAGCGGGCAAGTGTCGCTCTGGGTGCTGTGGTGCGGAGAGTTCACCACCGACTTGCAATAATTGGGGGACCCCAGTTGCGGGGGGCGGGGGATATGCTTCTTTTTTTTCTTTGGTAGCTTCTGCTTGGCCATGGCTAGAGAATAGTACATTCCGAAGTTGTTGACGATGACGGGCACGGGCATGGCGATGGTCAGCACGCCGGCCAGGGCACACAGCGCCCCCACCAGCATCCCCGACCAAGTCTTGGGGTACATGTCTCCGTAGCCCAGCGTCGTCATGGTCACCACCGCCCACCAGAAGCCGATGGGGATGTTTTTGAACTGGGTGTGTTCGCTGGCGCTGGGGTCGTTGGGGTTAGCACCTATCCGCTCGGCGTAGTAGATCATGGTGGCGAAGATCAGCACCCCCAGCGCCAGGAATATAATGAGCAGCAAGAACTCGTTGGTGCTGGCCCGGAGGGTGTGACCCAGAACCCGCAGGCCCACAAAATGCCGGGTCAGCTTGAAAATCCGTAGGATCCGGACAAAGCGGACCACCCGCAGGAAGCCCAGGACGTCCTTAGCAGCTTTGGAAGACAGGCCGCTGAGCCCCACCTCCAGGTAGAACGGCAGGATGGCCACGAAGTCAATGATGTTCAACGTGTTCTTGATGAACTCCACCTTGTTGGGGCAGAAGGTGATCCTCATGAGGAACTCGAAGGTGAACCAGACCACGCACACCCCCTCGATGTAGGTCAGGAAGGCCTCCGTCTCCGACTCCCTGTAGAACCTCAACTGGGTCTCGTTCCCCACCACCTCCGTCTCCGTCTTGTTCACGATGGGATTGAAGGTCTCGTGGGTCTCCAGGCAGAAGGTGGTGATGGAGACCAGGATGAAGAAGAGCGAGGCAAATGCCACGTACTGGAAGGGAAGCGGAGAGACAAGTGGTTATGGGGGAGAGTAGGCCATTGGGGGGGTCAGAACATACAGCTTATTGTGTGCCCAGAGCATTCCTTCTCTGTATATTTGTATTTATACATATGGGTAGGAGGTGCCATAGTGTTTCCCTTAGACAGTACAGTATGGGGGTACAGCTTATTGTGTGCCCAGAGCATTCCCTCTCTGTATATTTGTATTTATACATATGGGTAGGGGGTGCCATAGTGTTTCCCTTAGACAGTACAGTATGGGGGTACAGCTTATTGTGTGCCCAGAACATTCCCTCTCTGTATATTTGTATTTATACATATGGGTAGGGGGTGCCATAGTGTTTCCCTTAGACAGTACAGTATGGGGGTACAGCTTATTGTGTGCCCAGAGCATTCCTTCTCTGTATATTTGTATTTATACATATGGGTAGGGGGTGCCATAGTGTTTCCCTTAGACAGTACAGTATGGGGGTACAGCTTATTGTGTGCCCAGAACATTCCCTCTCTGTATATTTGTATTTATACATATGGGTAGGGGGTGCCATAGTGTTTCCCTTAGACAGTACAGTATGGGGGTACAGCTTATTGTGTGCCCAGAACATTCCTTCTCTGTATATTTGTATTTATACATATGGGTAGGGGGTGCCATAGTGTTTCCCTTAGACAGTACAGTATGGGGGTACAGCTTATTGTGTGCCCAGAACATTCCCTCTCTGTATATTTGTATTTATACATATGGGTAGGGGGTGCCATAGTGTTTCCCTTAGACAGTACAGTATGGGGGTACAGCTTATTGTGTGCCCAGAACATTCCCTCTCCGTATATTTACACCCAGGGGAGGGAGCTGCCATGTTGCTCAGTACCGGTTCCTATGGACACAGGAGATGTTGCAGAGGGTAAATGGGTCCTTTCTCCAGCCGGGGAGATGTGGGGGTGACCCTAGCAAGGAATGCTGGGAGTTCTGCCTATGAGGCCGGGGTGACCTTCCTACACGCCCTTCAGGCTCCTCTTCCTCCGACTCCCCAGCAAATTCTCAGTTAAATCAGTAAAATGCTGATGTTTTTCCCCGAGATTCGCTGGGAAGGGGTTGCCGTAGAAACAGGGAGCTTATCTGCAGCGACACCATGAATCCCATTGGCCGAGGGATGGGGGGGGCTTATCAATGTGCCGGAAGGGGCTAATCCTCCAGAACCAGCGCTTCAGCTAAGGGTCCAATAACCCCAAGGGGCACATTCACAGAACCCTAATGGGCTAATGAGCGCAGGGTGCTAAGGGGGCAGATATACGGGTGGCAAGAAAGCAGATATATGGGTGCTATGGGGGCAGAGATATAGGCGCCAAGGGGGCAGAGATATAGGCGCCAAGGGGGCAGAGATATAGGCGCCAAGGGGGCAGAGATATAGGCGCCAAGGGGGCAGAGATATAGGCGCCAAGGGGGCAGAGATATAGGCGCCAAGGGGGCAGAGATATGGGCGCCAAGGGGGCAGATATAGGGGTGCCCTACTGGTCTGATGTCACTCTGTAATGGGGGTGCGGGATGGGTACCCTATAGATGATCCCTTGACATCATGTAATGTGGGAACAGTCCAATCAGGGTGCCATTTGGGGGCATATTAAGAAAATTGATTGGGCAAACTGTGGGGCATTTGTGCTGTTGGGATACATAGCAGGGCAGTTCCCACTCAGAAATGTAGAGGGCAAGTTGCCTTTAATTCCTACAGTGTCTGTGGTCAACTGATCCCCCCCCCCCAAGGACTAAACTGGTACAACCCAACCCTTCATCCTTCCCATAGCAGTGAGTATGGGGGGGTCAGTCTGGGGGTCTCTCCATACAATCACCCCCCCCCCCCCCCACTGAGGGGATATGAGCTGCTCCTGGGTACAATTCTGACCGGGGCAGAAAAACCATGTTGGTGCCTCAGGAGTCGGTTAGTAACTGTCACTTCCCAACCTGTCAGTCAGGGCTTCTAACAGCCCCATACGGGGGCAACAAAATCATCAGCGCGACCCCCTAGGGGCCCCTACTGTACAATAATAATCTGAGGGGAAGTATCTGTGTCACTGAGAGGCAACTCCCCCTTCTAGGGCAGGGACCCCCAACCCTCCTTGCCCAATAACTACCCCATGCTAGTAACTGCCATACCGATACCTACCCCGCGCTAGTAACTGCCATACCGATACCTACCCCATGCTAGTAACTGCCATACCGATACCTACCCCATGCTAGTAACTGCCATACCGATACCTACCCCATGCTAGTAACTGCCATACCGATACCTACCCCATGCTAGTAACTGCCATACCGATACCTACCCCGCGCTAGTAACTGCCATACCGATACCTACCCCATGCTAGTAACTGCCATACCGATACCTACCCCGCGCTAGTAACTGCCATACCGATACCTACCCCATGCTAGTAACTGCCATACCGATACCTACCCCATGCTAGTAACTGCCATACCGATAACTACCCCATGCTAGTAACTGCCATACCGATACCTACCCCACGCTAGTAACTGCCATACCGATACCTACCCCACGCTAGTAACTGCTATACCGATACCTACCCCATGCTAGTAACTGCCATACCGATACCTACCCCATGCTAGTAACTGCCATACCGATACCTACCCCACGCTAGTAACTGCTATACCGATACCTACCCCATGCTAGTAACTGCCATACCGATACCTACCCCACGCTAGTAACTGCCATACCGATACCTACCCCACGCTAGTAACTGCCATACCGATACCTACCCCACGCTAGTAACTGCCATACCGATACCTACCCCATGCTAGTAACTGCCATACCGATACCTACCCCATGCTAGTAACTGCCATACCGATACCTACCCCACGCTAGTAACTGCCATACCGATACCTACCCCACGCTAGTAACTGCTATACCGATACCTACCCCATGCTAGTAACTGCCATACCGATACCTACCCCATGCTAGTAACTGCTATACCGATACCTACCCCATGCTAGTAACTGCCATACCGATACCTACCCCACGCTAGTAACTGCCATACCGATACCTACCCCACGCTAGTAACTGCCATACCGATACCTACCCCACGCTAGTAACTGCCATACCGATACCTACCCCATGCTAGTAACTGCCATACCGATACCTACCCCATGCTAGTAACTGCCATGCCGATACCTACCCCGCGCTAGTAACTGCCATACCGATACCTACCCCGCGCTAGTAACTGCCATGCCGATACCTACCCCGCGCTAGTAACTGCCATACCGATACCTACCCCATGCTAGTAACTGCCATGCCGATACCTACCCCGCGCTAGTAACTGCCATACCGATACCTACCCCACGCTAGTAACTGCCATACCGATACCTACCCCGCGCTAGTAACTGCCATACCGATACCTACCCCGCGCTAGTAACTGCCATACCGATACCTACCCCGCGCTAGTAACTGCCATACCGATACCTACCCCATGCTAGTAACTGCCATACCGATACCTACCCCACGCTAGTAACTGCCATACCGATACCTACCCCGCGCTAGTAACTGCCATACCGATACCTACCCCACGCTAGTAACTGCCATACCGATACCTACCCCGCGCTAGTAACTGCTATACCGATACCTACCCCACGCTAGTAACTGCCATACCGATACCTACCCCACGCTAGTAACTGCCATACAGGTAGTTGCGCCGCTGCGCATTAACGAGCCAATCCGGTCCTTTATCTGATGGAATTGGAAGCTTGGATTGGCCCATGTATGGCCGCCTTAACCTTTAGTGCCAGAACCTTTCCAATCTGGCCCCTGCCTGGGGCAACTGGGCAAGCTGGGGTAGTGCCAGTTACTGGCATGAATCCTGCACCGTTGGCAGTGCCCTCCCTGCGGGGGTTGGAGCGGAGCCTGTGCCCCCCCACTTCTCTCTCTCATTACGGGAACTGGGCCACAACTTCTAATTAGATCTCCTGCTCGGTAATTAATATCTTCCCTCCTCCGCTCCTGGGCCGGGGGGTCCGACGGGCCTTGTGGGGATTCACTTGTCTTACTTACAGGGAGGTGCCGGACTCTCTCCCCGGCCCGGTATCTCCCAGTGCTCCCTCCCTGGCCCGGTATCTCCCAGTGCTCCCGGCCCGGTATCTCCCAGTGCTCCCTCCCCGGCCCGGTATCTCCCAGTGCTCCCGGCCCGGTATCTCCCAGTGCTCCCTCCCCGGCCCGGTATCTCCCAGTTCTCTCTCCCCGGCCCGGTATCTCCCAGTGCTCCCTCCCCGGCCCGGTATCTCCCAGTGCTCCCTCCCCGGCCCGGTATCTCCCAGTTCTCTCTCCCCGGCCCGGTATCTCCCAGTTCTCCCTCCCCGGCCCGGTATCTCCCAGTTCTCCCTCCCCGGCCCGGTATCTCCCAGTGCTCCCTCCCCGGCCCGGTATCTCCCAGTTCTCCCTCCCCGGCCCGGTATCTCCCAGTTCTCCCTCCCCGGCCCGGTATCTCCCAGTGCTCCCTCCCCGGCCCGGTATCTCCCAGTGCTCCCGGCCCGGTATCTCCCAGTTCTCTCTCCCCGGCCCGGTATCTCCCAGTTCTCCCTCCCCGGCCCGGTATCTCCCAGTGCTCCCTCCCCGGCCCGGTATCTCCCAGTGCTCCCTCCCCGGCCCGGTATCTCCCAGTTCTCTCTCCCCGGCCCGGTATCTCCCAGTGCTCCCTCCCCGGCCCGGTATCTCCCAGTGCTCCCTCCCCGGCCCGGTATCTCCCAGTGCTCTCTCCCCGGCCCGGTATCTCCCAGTGCTCCCTCCCCGGCCCGGTATCTCCCAGTGCTCCCTCCCCGGCCCGGTATCTCCCAGTGCTCCCTCCCCGGCCCGGTATCTCCCAGTTCTCTCTCCCCGGCCCGGTATCTCCCAGTTCTCTCTCCCCGGCCCGGTATCTCCCAGTTCTCTCTCCCCGGCCCGGTATCTCCCAGTGCTCTCTCCCCGGCCCGGTATCTCCCAGTGCTCCCTCCCCGGCCCGGTATCTCCCAGTTCTCTCTCCCCGGCCCGGTATCTCCCAGTTCTCTCTCCCCGGCCCGGTATCTCCCAGTGCTCTCTCCCCGGCCCGGTATCTCCCAGTGCTCCCTCCCCGGCCCGGTATCTCCCAGTGCTCTCTCCCCGGCCCGGTATCTCCCAGTGCTCCCTCCCCGGCCCGGTATCTCCCAGTGCTCCCTCCCCGGCCCGGTATCTCCCAGTGCTCTCTCCCCGGCCCGGTATCTCCCAGTGCTCCCTCCCCGGCCCGGTATCTCCCAGTGCTCCCGGCCCGGTATCTCCCAGTGCTCCCTCCCCGGCCCGGTATCTCCCAGTTCTCTCTCCCCGGCCCGGTATCTCCCAGTGCTCCCTCCCCGGCCCGGTATCTCCCAGTGCTCCCTCCCCGGCCCGGTATCTCCCAGTTCTCTCTCCCCGGCCCGGTATCTCCCAGTTCTCCCTCCCCGGCCCGGTATCTCCCAGTTCTCCCTCCCCGGCCCGGTATCTCCCAGTGCTCCCTCCCCGGCCCGGTATCTCCCAGTTCTCCCTCCCCGGCCCGGTATCTCCCAGTTCTCCCTCCCCGGCCCGGTATCTCCCAGTGCTCCCTCCCCGGCCCGGTATCTCCCAGTGCTCCCGGCCCGGTATCTCCCAGTTCTCTCTCCCCGGCCCGGTATCTCCCAGTTCTCCCTCCCCGGCCCGGTATCTCCCAGTGCTCCCTCCCCGGCCCGGTATCTCCCAGTGCTCCCTCCCCGGCCCGGTATCTCCCAGTTCTCTCTCCCCGGCCCGGTATCTCCCAGTGCTCCCTCCCCGGCCCGGTATCTCCCAGTGCTCCCTCCCCGGCCCGGTATCTCCCAGTGCTCCCTCCCCGGCCCGGTATCTCCCAGTGCTCCCTCCCCGGCCCGGTATCTCCCAGTGCTCCCTCCCCGGCCCGGTATCTCCCAGTTCTCTCTCCCCGGCCCGGTATCTCCCAGTTCTCTCTCCCCGGCCCGGTATCTCCCAGTTCTCTCTCCCCGGCCCGGTATCTCCCAGTGCTCTCTCCCCGGCCCGGTATCTCCCAGTGCTCCCTCCCCGGCCCGGTATCTCCCAGTGCTCCCTCCCCGGCCCGGTATCTCCCAGTTCTCTCTCCCCGGCCCGGTATCTCCCAGTTCTCTCTCCCCGGCCCGGTATCTCCCAGTGCTCTCTCCCCGGCCCGGTATCTCCCAGTGCTCCCTCCCCGGCCCGGTATCTCCCAGTGCTCTCTCCCCGGCCCGGTATCTCCCAGTGCTCCCTCCCCGGCCCGGTATCTCCCAGTGCTCTCTCCCCGGCCCGGTATCTCCCAGTGCTCCCTCCCCGGCCCGGTATCTCCCAGTGCTCCCTCCCCGGCCCGGTATCTCCCAGTGCTCCCTCCCCGGCCCGGTATCTCCCAGTGCTCCCTCCCCGGCCCGGTATCTCCCAGTGCTCCCTCCCCGGCCCGGTATCTCCCAGTGCTCCCTCCCCGGCCCGGTATCTCCCAGTGCTCCCTCTGTCTCAGTACCACTCACTCCCTGGCCCAGTAACGGTTCTGGCAGGGAAGCTGCCGGCCCAGTATCTCCCAGTGAGGGTTCTGGGGGGGAAGCTGCCGGCCCAGTATCTCCCAGTGAGGGTTCTGGGGGGGAAGCTGCCGGCCCAGTATCTCCCAGTGAGGGTTCTGGCGGGGAAGCTGCCGGCCCAGTATCTCCCAGTGAGGGTTCTGGGGGGGAAGCTGCCGGCCCAGTATCTCCCAGTGAGGGTTCTGGGGGGGAAGCTGCCGGCCCAGTATCTCCCAGTGAGGGTTCTGGGGGGGAAGCTGCCGGCCCAGTATCTCCCAGTGAGGGTTCTGGGGGGGGAAGCTGCCGGCCCAGTATCTCCCAGTGAGGGTTCTGGGGGGGAAGCTGCCGGCCCAGTATCTCCCAGTGAGGGTTCTGGGGGGGAAGCTGCTGGCCCAGTATCTCCCAGTGAGGGTTCTGGCAGGGAAGCTGCCGGCCCAGTATCTCCCAGTGAGGGTTCTGGGGGGGAAGCTGCCGGCCCAGTATCTCCCAGTGAGGGTTCTGGGGGGGAAGCTGCCGGCCCAGTATCTCCCAGTGAGGGTTCTGGGGGGGAAGCTGCCGGCCCAGTATCTCCCAGTGAGGGTTCTGGGGGGGAAGCTGCCGGCCCAGTATCTCCCAGTGAGGGTTCTGGGGGGGAAGCTGCCGACCCAGTATCTCCCAGTGAGGGTTCTGGGGGGGAAGCTGCCGGCCCAGTATCTCCCAGTGAGGGTTCTGGGGGGGAAGCTGCCGACCCAGTAGTGCCAAGATGGTGCCAAGGAGGCTGAATGGCGGCTGATAGGGGGCGGGGCATAGAATGAGCCCTGAGCAGCCTCTGCAATGCGTTGCCACAGGCGTTGCTAAGCGACATTACCATAACAACTCATCTAGAAATCCAGGATTGAGGGGCATGGATAATCACTTGGCTCCAGTAGAAGTGGCACAAACTGCCCCTGTGTATGTAGATGCCCCTTTTCCCACTGAGCCCTGGGCATTGGGGCACAGGATGGCACCCACTGTGAGGGTGCCCTGGGTGGGTGCCCGCTGTGAGGGTGCCCTGGGTGGGTGCCTGCTGTGAGGGTGCCCTGGGTGGCTGCCCTGGGTGGGTGCCCGCTGTGAGGGTGCCCTGGGTGGGTGCCCGCTGTGAGGGTGCCTGCTGTGAGGGTGCCCTGGGTGGGTGCCCGCTGTGAGGGTGCCCGCTGTGAGGGTGCCTGCTGTGAGGGTGCCCTGGGTGGGTGCCCGCTGTGAGGGTGCCTGCTGTGAGGGTGCCCTGGGTGGGTGCCCGCTGTGAGGGTGCCTGCTGTGAGGGTGCCCTGGGTGGGTGCCCTGGGTGGGTGCCCTGGGTGGGTGCCCTGGGTGGGTGCCCGCTGTGAGGGTGCCTGCTGTGAGGGTGCCCTGGGTGGGTGCCCGCTGTAAGGGTGCCCTGGGTGGGTGCCTGCTGTGAGGGTGCCTGCTGTGAGGGTGCCTGCTGTGAGGGTGCCCTGGGTGGGTGCCCGCTGTGAGGGTGCCTGCTGTGAGGGTGCCCTGGGTGGGTGCCCTGGGTGGGTGCCCGCTGTGAGGGTCCCCTGGGTGGGTGCCTGCTGTGAGGGTGCCTGCTGTGAGGGTGCCCTGGGTGGGTGCCCGCTGTAAGGGTGCCCTGGGTGGGTGCCCGCTGTGAGGGTGCCCTGGGTGGGTGCCCGCTGTGAGGGTGCCCTGGGTGCCAGTCTGTGCCATATCTCGCCGTTCCCCGGATACGGGGGAGTCGTTGCTACCGAAGCCCCTAACTTGCTGCCACGTGCAGCTGCTCTTGGAATGGGAGCCAATTAGCGACAGTGTGAAACACTAACGAGCAATCAGGCCGAGTTGACAGAGAGCCCAATTAGCCCTGTGATAGACAGCTGCAAATCTCCCCCAGGGGGCGCTCAGGGGCTTCCCATAATGCACCTGGCGGAGAGGGAAGTCGCAGGGTAACGGGGGGTGCAACCCTACTGAACCCCAACATTTCAGGGCCTTGGAAAACACCCCCATAAACAGCTTTGGTTTATGCCATTCTGCCGCATTCTGCACTGGCAACCTGGGGGTACTGGGAATGCTGGGGGGGGGGGGCTGTTTGTGCCTCTGGGTACTGGGAATGCCAGGGGGGCTGTAAGGTGCCACAGACAGTCACTATTTATTGGGCTGGGGGGGGGCTGTTTGTGCCTCTGGGTACTGGGAATGCCAGGGGGGGCTGTAAGGTGCCACAGACAGTCACTATTTATTGGGCTGGGGGGGGGGTGTTTGTGCCTCTGGGTACTGGGAATGCCAGGGGGGGCTGTAAGGTGCCACAGACAGTCACTATTTATTGGGCTGGGGGGGGGCTGTTTGTGCCTCTGGGTACTGGGAATGCCAGGGGGGCTGTAAGGTGCCACAGACAGTCACTATTTATTGGGCTGGGGGGCTGTTTGTGCCTCTGGGTACTGGGAATGCCGGGGGGGGGCTGTAAGGTGCCACAGACAGTCACTATTTATTGGGCTGGGGGGGGGGGCTGTTTGTGCCTCTGGGTACTGGGAATGCCAGGGGGGCTGTAAGGTGCCACAGACAGTCACTATTTATTGGGCTGGGGGGGGGGGGGCTGTTTGTGCCTCTGGGTACTGGGAATGCCAGGGGGGCTGTAAGGTGCCACAGACAGTCACTATTTATTGGGCTGGGGGGGGGGGCTGTTTGTGCCTCTGGGTACTGGGAATGCCAGGGGGGCTGTAAGGTGCCACAGACAGTCACTATTTATTGGGCTGGGGGGGGGGCTGTTTGTGCCTCTGGGTACTGGGAATGCCAGGGGGGCTGTAAGGTGCCACAGACAGTCACTATTTATTGGGCTGGGGGGGGCTGTTTGTGCCTCTGGGTACTGGGAATGCCGGGGGGGCTGTAAGGTGCCACAGACAGTCACTATTTATTGGGCTGGGGGGGGGGGGGCTGTTTGTGCCTCTGGGTACTGGGAATGCCAGGGGGCTGTAAGGTGCCACAGACAGTCACTATTTATTGGGCTGGGGGGGGGCTGTTTGTGCCTCTGGGTACTGGGAATGCCAGGGGGGCTGTAAGGTGCCAGAGACAGTCACTATTTATTGGGCTGGGGGGGCTGTTTGTGCCTCTGGGTACTGGGAATGCCAGGGGGGCTGTAAGGTGCCACAGACAGTCACTATTTATTGGGCTGGGGGGGGGCTGTTTGTGCCTCTGGGTACTGGGAATGCCAGGGGGGCTGTAAGGTGCCACAGACAGTCACTATTTATTGGGCTGGGGGGGGGCTGTTTGTGCCTCTGGGTACTGGGAATGCCGGGGGGGGGGGGCTGTAAGGTGCCACAGACAGTCACTATTTATTGGGCTGGGGGGGGGGGGGGCTGCCTGAGATGCTAGTCTTGTAATGGGAATATAACCCAATAGGAGGGCTATGAGAGGAGACAATGGAGGCCAATGCACCGTTATAGAGACCATAAGGCAATTCCATGCAGAATTTATTACATAAAGGAAGGTGCCCCTGCCCCTAGGGATTATGGGTAGCCGTATGAATGCACATGGGCTGCGCTTACACTCTGAACTACAACTCCCAGCATCCCCAGCCAGGGCCCTTGGGAGTAACACACAGGTGCTGGCACTCTCCCAGAGCCAATTAAATCTCTTACTCATTAATTGATTCCCCATTTGCAGTTTATTCAGACCAGTAAGTCATCCACCTAATTAAATGCTCATTAATTCCCATTACATAAGGAATGAATCTGGAAAACCCCCCAGGCCAATTAGCGGGGTTGTTGGGAGGGGGATACGCGTTGGGGTCAGCTCTGAGCACCATGTGACCAGTAACGCCCAATCACGCCCACTGTTTGCCCCAGATAGCGGCTGGTTCATGGGGTCCCCCACCCAGTGGCGCCTATGCCCCCCGTTACCCTAGGATCCAATCAGCCCACATTGCCCAGCGCATTCAGTAACTCCCGGCACCCTCTGTGCTACTTCACATATTCACCAAATCTGCTTTGGCTCTTGCCCCTCCCTCACCCATAATGCCCCGGGCACAGGCAATATGCCTTCTTCATATGAGCCAAATCTGCCCCCAGTGGCTGGCGCTCCCTCGGAATGTGTGGGGCAGGGGGCTATTAGAGGATGCCAGCGAATGCCCCATGGCAAACCGCCGTATTTCATTAGCGGGCAAGCGCGGCCATAGTATCCATGGGAGGGCGCTCTCCTCCCAGCATGCACTTGGCTAGCATAGTTAATATGTACAGAGGGGGCCACACACCCCAATGTGCCACAAATACAAGTTTAACCCATTGATTAGGGACTGGCACAAACGCAGTGTCCCCGGGGGGACAAAAGCCCAACAAAATGGGACTTTATGGGTCAGAACCAGCCCCAAGGCTTCTGTAGGGCCAGTGTACTGTATTTATTGGCATATAATGTACTGGGGGTGGGGCTGGGGGGGCAACTTGTGCCAATACCGCCTTGTGCCAATACAGGAACCCACCCTGTGCCAATACAGGAACCCATCCAATACAGGAGCCCATCCTTGTGCCAATACCACCCTGTGCCAATACAGGAACCCACCCTGTGCCAATACAGGAACCCATCCAATACAGGAGCCCACCCTGTGCCAAAACATCCTTGTGCTAATACCACCCTGTGCCAATACAGGAACCCACCCTGTGCCAATACAGGAACCCATCCTGTGCCAAAACCACCTTGTGCCAATACCACCCTGTGCCAATACCACTCTGTGCCAATACAGGAACCCACCCTGTGCCAATACAGGAACCCATCCAATACAGGAGCCCACCCTGTGCCAAAACATCCTTGTGCCAATACCACCCTGCGCCAATACAGGAACCCACCCTGTGCCAATACAGGAACCCATCCTGTGCCAAAACCACCTTGTGCCAATATCACCCTGTGCCAATACCACTCTGTGCCAATACAGGAACCCACCCTGTGCCAATACAGGAACCCATCCAATACAGGAGCCCACCCTGTGCCAAAACATCCTTGTGCCAATACCACCCTGTGCCAATACAGGAACCCACCCTGTGCCAAAACCACCTTGTGCCAATACCACCCTGTGCCAATACCACTCTGTGCCAATACAGGAACCCATCCTGTGCCAATACCACCTTGTGCCAATACCACCTTGTGCCAATACCACCCTGTGCCAATACCACCCTGTGCCAATACAGGAACCCACCCATATAGGCACTCCCCCGGCCCCGTATTCCATATAGGCGCTCCTCCCGGCCCCATACTCCATAAAGGCGCTCCCTCCGGCCCCGTATTCCATATAGGCGCTCCTCCCGCCACCGTATTCCATATAGGCGCTCCCCTGGCCCCGTATTCCATATAGGCGCTCCTCCCGGCCCCGTATTCCATATAGGCGCTCCCCCGGCCCCGTATTCCATATAGGCGCTCCTCCCGGCCCCGTATTCCATATAGGCGCTCCTCCCGGCCCTGTATTCCATATAGGCACTCCCCGGCCCCGTATTCCATATAGGCGCTCCCCCGGCCCCGTATTCCATATAGGCGCTCCTCCCGGCCCCATACTCCATATAGGCGCTCCCCCCGGCCCCGTACTCCATATAGGCGCTCCCCCGGCCCCGTATTCCATATAGGCGCTCCCCCCGGCCCCGTATTCCATATAGGCGCTCCCCCGGCCCCGTATTCCATATAGGCGCTCCTCCCGGCCCTGTATTCCATATAGGCACTTCCCCGGCCCCGTATTCCATATAGGCGCTCCCCTGGCCCCGTATTCCATATAGGCGCTCCCCTGGCCCCGTATTCCATATAGGCGCTCCTCCGGCCCCATACTCCCTATAGGCGCTCCCCCCGGCCCCATAAGGTGCTCCCCCGGCCCCGTACTCCATATAGGCGCTCCCCCCGGCCCCGTATACATATAGGCGCTCCCGCGGCCCCGTACTCCATATAGGCACTCCCCCGGCCCCGTACTCCATATAGGCGCTCCTCCCGGCCCCATACTCCCTATAGGCGCTCCCCCCGGCCCCATAAGGTGCTCCCCCGGCCCCGTACTCCATATAGGCCGCTCCCCCGGCCCCGTATACATATAGGCGCTCCCGCGGCCCCGTACTCCATATAGGCACTCCCCCCAGCCCCGTATTCCATATAGGCGCTCCTCCCGGCCCCATACTCCATATAGGCGCTCCCCCCGGCCCCGTATTCCATATAGGCGCTCCTCCCGCCACCGTATTCCATATAGGTGCTCCCCTGGCCCCGTATTCCATATAGGCGCTCTTCCCGGCCCCGTATTCCATATAGGCGCTCCCCTGGCCCCGTATTCCATATAGGCGCTCCTCCCGGCCCCGTATTCCATATAGGCACTCCCCGGCCCCGTATTCCATATAGGCGCTCCTCCCAGCCCCATACTCCATATAGGCGCTCCCCCCGGCCCCGTACTCCATATAGGCGCTCCCCCGGCCCCGTACTCCATATAGGCGCTCCCCCGGCCCCGTATTCCATATAGGCGCTCCTCCCGGCCCCATACTCCCTATAGGCGCTCCCCCCGGCCCCATAAGGTGCTCCCCTGGCCCCGTATTCCATATAGGCGCTCCTCCCGGCCCCGTATTCCATATAGGCACTCCCCGGCCCCGTATTCCATATAGGCGCTCCTCCCGGCACCGTATTCCATATAGGTGCTCCCCTGGCCCCGTATTCCATATAGGCGCTCCTCCCGGCCCCGTATTCCATATAGGCGCTCCCCCGGCCCCGTATTCCATATAGGCGCTCCTCCCGGCCCCGTATTCCATATAGGCGCTCCTCCCGGCCCCGTATTCCATATAGGCACTCCCCCGGCCCCGTATTCCATATAGGCGCTCCCCCGGCCCCGTATTCCATATAGGCACTTCCCCGGCCCTGTATTCCATATAGGCGCTCCCCTGGCCCCGTATTCCATATAGGCGCTCCTCCCGGCCCCATACTCCCTATAGGCGCTCCCCCCGGCCCCATAAGGTGCTCCCCCGGCCCGTACTCCATATAGGCGCTCCCCCCGGCCCCGTATACATATAGGCGCTCCCGCGGCCCCGTACTCCATATAGGCACTCCCCCGGCCCCGTACTCCATATAGGCGCTCCCCCGGCCCCGTATTCCATATAGGCGCTCCCCCGGCCCCGTATTCCATATAGGCGCTCCCCCGGCCCCGTATTCCATATAGGCGCTCCTCCCGGCCCCGTATTCCATATAGGCGCTCCTCCCGGCCCCGTATTCCATATAGGCACTCCTCCCGGCCCCGTATTCCATATAGGCACTCCCCCGGCCCCGTATTCCATATAGGTGCTCCCCCCGGCCCCGTATTCCATATAGGCGCTCCCCCCGGCCCCGTATTCCATATAGGCACTCCTCCCGGCCCCGTATTCCATATAGGCACTTCCCCGGCCCTGTATTCCATATAGGCGCTCCCCTGGCCCCGTATTCCATATAGGCGCTCCTCCCGGCCCCATACTCCCTATAGGCGCTCCCCCCGGCCCCATAAGGTGCTCCCCCGGCCCGTACTCCATATAGGCGCTCCCCCCGGCCCCGTATACATATAGGCGCTCCCGCGGCCCCGTACTCCATATAGGCACTCCCCCGGCCCCGTACTCCATATAGGCGCTCCCCCCGGCCCCGTATTCCATATAGGATCTCCCCCCAGCCCCGTATTCCATATAGGCACTCCCCCCAGCCCCGTACTCCATATAGGCGCTCCCCCCGGCCCCATATACATAGAGGCGCTCCCGCGGCCCCGTACTCCATATAGGCACTCCCCCGGCCCCGTACTCCATATAGGCGCTCCCCCCGTCCCCGTATTCCATATAGGCTCTCCCCCCAGCCCCGTATTCCATATAGGCACTCCCCCCAGCCCCGTACTCCATATAGGCGCTCCCCCCGGCCCCGTATTCCATATAGGCTCTCCCCCCAGCCCCGTACTCCATATAGGCACTCCCCCCCGGCCCCGTACTCCATATAGGCGCTCCCCCTGGCCCCGTATTCCATATAGGCGCTCCCCCCGGCCCCTTATTCCATATAGGCGCTCCCCCCAGCCCCGTATTCCATATAGGCGCTCCCTCCGGCCCAGTACTCCATACAGGCACTCCCCCTGGCCCCGTACTCCATATAGGCGCTCCCTCCGGCCCCGTACTCCATACAGGCGCTCCCCCTGGTCCCGTACTCCATACAGACACTCCCCCCCGGCCCCATACTCCATATAGGCGCTCCCATAAGCTTCCTGCCATACGGTTCCTCTCATACGGTTCCTCCCATACGGTTCCTCCCATACGGTTCCCTCCCATACGGTTCCTCCCATACGGTTCCCTCCCATACGGTTCCTCCCATACGGTTCCTTCCCATACGGTTCCCTCCCATACGGTTCCTCCCATACTGTTCCTCCCATACGGTTCCCTCCCATACGGTTCCCTCCCATACGGTTCCCTCCCATACGGTTCCTCCCATACGGTTCCTTCCCATACGGTTCCCTCCCATACGGTTCCTCCCATACTGTTCCTCCCATACGGTTCCCTCCCATACGGTTCCTCCCATACGGTTCCCTCCCATACGGTTCCTCCCATACGGTTCCTCCCATACTGTTCCTCCCATACGGTTCCCTCCCATACGGTTCCTCCCATACGGTTCCCTCCCATACGGTTCCCTCCCATACGGTTCCCTCCCATACGGTTCCTCCCATACGGTTCCTCCCATACGGTTCCCTCCCATACGGTTCCCTCCCATACCCCTCCCATACGGTTCCTCCCATACGGTTCCCTCCCATACGGTTCCTCCCATACGGTTCCTCCCATACGGTTCCCTCCCATACGGTTCCCTCCCATACGGTTCCTCCCATACGGTTCCTCCCATACGGTTCCCTCCCATACGGTTCCCTCCCATACGGTTCCCTCCCATACGGTTCCCTCCCATACGGTTCCCTCCCATACGGTCCCTCCCATACGGTTCCTCCCATACGGTTCCCTCCCATACGGTTCCCTCCCCATACCGGTTCCGCCCATACGGTTCCTCCTATACGGTTCCCGTCCATACGGTTCCCTCCCATACGGTTCCCTCCCATACGGTTCCTCCCATACGGTTCCGCCCATACGGTTCCCTCCCTACGGTTTCCCGTCCCATACGGTTCCCTCCATACGGTTCGCCTCCCATACGGTTCCCTCCCATACGGTTTCCGCCCATACGGTTCCCTCCCATACGGTTCCCGCCCATACGGTTCCCTCCTATACGGTTCCCGTCCATACGGTTCCCTCCCATACGGTTCCCTCCCATACGGTTCCCTCCCATACGGTTCCGCCCATACGGTTCCCTCCCATACGGTTCCCGTCCATACGGTTCCCTCCCATACGGTTCCCGTTCATACGGTTCCTTCCCATACGGTTCCCTCCCATACGGTTCCGCCCATACGGTTCCCGTCCATACGGTTCCCTCCCATACGGTTCCCGTCCATACGGTTCCCTCCCATACGGTTCCGCCCATACGGTTCCCGTCCATACGGTCCTCCCATACGGTTCCCATACGGTTCCCTCCCATACGGTTCCTCCCATACGGTTCCCTCCCATACGGTTCCTCCCATACGGTTCCCGTCCATACGGTTCCTTCCATACGGTTCCCATACGGTTCCGCCCATACGGTTCCCTCCCATACGGTTCCGCCCATACGGTTCCCGTCCATACGGTTCCCTCCCATACGGTTCCTTCCCATACGGTTCCCCTCCATACGGTTCCTCCATACGGTTACTCCCATACGGTTCCCTCCCATACGGTTCCGTCCATACGGTTCCCTCCTATACGGTTCCCGTCCATACGGTTCCCTCCCATACGGTTCCCTCCCATACGGTTCCCTCCCATACGGTTCCCGTCCTTCCTCCATACGGTTCCCTCCCATACGGTTCCCTCCCATACGGTTCCCTCCCATACGGTTCCCGTCCATACGGTTCCTTCCCATACGGTTCCCTCCCATACGGTTTTCCATACGGTTCCCTTCCATACGGTCCATACGGTTCCCGTCCATACGGTTCCCTCCCATACGGTTCCCTCCCATACGGTTCCCCCATACGGTTCCCTCCCATACGGTTCCCCCCATACGGTTCCCGTCCATACGGTTCCCTCCCATACGGTTCCTTCCCATACAGTTCCGCCCATACGGTTCCCTTCCATACGGTTCCTCCCATACGGTTCCCTCCCATACGGTTCCCTTCCATACGGTTCCTCCCATACGGTTCCAGTGGTGCAGAAATGAGAGTTGAAGAGAAAGGGGAAAGTGGGAGGTTGGATCCATTTGGCACGGGGGGGGGGGGGGGGCGTTGAGGCCGTTGGGTTCCTGCGGTTCCGGTGCTGCAGAGAGAGGGGATTGGGTTACACCTTGTGAGGCTTCAAGGTCACTGCAAAGACTTCTCCGGGGAATCACATCTTGGAGGCAAAGGATTCGATTTCCAGCAAAAAGCACAGTTCTGGGTCAGACGATTCCATGTAAATTGATGCAGGATGTGACTCCGAGGAACCCGCTCAGCTCGGGATCTCTCTCTCCCTCTCTGTCATCTCTCCTCTCTTGCCTTCCTCTCTATGGTCTCACTGGGCAGCTCAGCAGGAGCACCTAATGGGTTTGGGAATCTCTTGGCTCTTTGGCAAAACACAAGTATTAAAAGCTCAGGTTCCTGCACCCAATGATCCCCATGAGTGAAGGAAAGGTTTCATTGTAGCCTTCCTCAACAGACATTCTATCCAACTCCATAGACATTCAGTCCAACTCAATAGATATTCTATCCAACTCAATAGACATTCTATCCAACTCCATAGACATTCAGTCCAACTCAATAGATATTCTATCCAACTCAATAGATATTCTATCCAACTCAATAGACATTCTATTCAACTCAATAGGCATTCTGTGCAACTCAATAGACAGATATTCTATCCAGTTTATTCCTAGTGCTTTGGGGAGACCGCATTGACCTTCAGCCATTGCCCTTTATGATTCTATCTTGCCTTGTGCTACTGACAAACCTGCAGAATGTTCCATTCCTGTTGGCTCCTCCCCTTCATCCCTGCCAACCACATGCCGCCTCCCTTGTTAGCCATTATATAATATATATATATATCTATACAGTATTGGGCACTGCCTGCCTTTGTATTATTTAATCTTGGGGAGGACATTAGTCCAGGGGTGGCATCTTGGGAAAGGCATTAGTCCAGGGGTGGCATCTTGGGAAAGGTATTAGTCCAGGGGTGGCATCTTGGGAAAAGCATTAGTCTTAGGCTGGCATCTTGGGAAAGGCATTAGTCCAGGGGTGGCATCTTGGGAAAGGCATTAGTCTTAGGCTGGCATCTTGGGAAAGGCATTAGTCCAGGGGTGGCATCTTGGGAAAAGCATTAGTCTTAGGCTGGCATCTTGGGAAAGGTATTGGTCTTAGGTTGGCATCTTGGGAAAGGCATTAGTCTTAGGCTGGCATCTTGGGAAAGGCATTAGTCTTAGGCTGGCATCTTGGGAAAGGTATTAGTCTTAGGTTGGCATCTTGGGAAAGGTATTGGTCTTAGGTTGGCATCTTGGGAAAGGCATTAGTCTTAGGCTGGCATCTTGGGAAAGGCATTAGTCTTAGGCTGGCATCTTGGGAAAGGCATTAGTCTTAGGCTGGCATCTTGGGAAAGGTATTGGTCTTAGGCTGGCATCTTGGGAAAGGCATTAGTCTTAGGCTGGCATCTTGGGAAAGGTATTGGTCTTAGGTTGGCATCTTGGGAAAGGCATTAGTCTTAGGCTGGCATCTTGGGAAAGGCATTAGTCTTAGGCTGGCATCTTGGGAAAGGCATTAGTCTTAGGCTGGCATCTTGGGAAAGGCATTAGTCTTAGGCTGGCATCTTGGGAAAGGTATTGGTCTTAGGTTGGCATCTTGGGAAAGGCATTAGTCTTAGGCTGGCATCTTGGGAAAGGTATTGGTCTTAGGCTGGCATCTTGGGAAAGGCATTAGTCTTAGGCTGGCATCTTGGGAAAGGTATTGGTCTTAGGCTGGCATCTTGGGAAAAGCATTAGTCCTGGGGTGGCATCTTGGGAAAGGTATTGGTCTTAGGGTGGCACCTTGGGAAAGGCATTAGGCCAGGGGTGGCATCTTGGGATAGTTATTACATACATGGTCTGGTACAGGTCTAGTAACCCATAGAAACCAATCAGCAGGTAGCATTACTGATCAGCTGTTGTAAAGTAGAGTCTGATTGGTTGCTAAAGGTCAACTACAACTTGGTCACAGCCCAGATATGGTTTTGCCTTAAAGAATTAGGCTGGAAATGTTACACATTTTGTTTTGTGCTTCTGTACCAGCCCTGTAGGAGGGAAGATCTGTGCCCCCAAAATACCCCAAGCAGCCCCCCGTCTTCTGTTCTGCTGATTCCCTGCACATACTCTGATTAGTAATTAATACAGATAATTAGTACATGGCAGCTCAGAAACCAGTGTAGTCAGCATCAGCTGCCCCGAGCCCACTGAGCATGTGCAGTGCCACTGACACTTTCCAAGATGGGGAGCTCCTGCGGCAAGTTTGAAGGCCTGAATCATTGCTGCTATTGGGATGCTGGGGGGGGGGGGGGGGGCACTGTATATAATACCATGTGACTGGGGGTGCACTATATATCATACCATGTGACTGGGAGGGGCACTATATACAATACCATGTGACTGGGAGGGGCACTATAATACCATGTGACTGGGGGGCACTATAATACCATGGGGTATTACCAGAATGGGTTTCCAGCCTCACCCCCCCCCCCCCCCAGCCCAGCAACTGAATGGGTTTCCAGCCTCTCCCCCCCCCCCAGCCCAGCACTGAATGGGTTTCCAGCCTCTCCCCCCCCCCCAGCCCAGCACTGAATGGGTTTCCAGCCTCTCCCCCCCCCCCCAGCCCCAGCACTGAATGGGTTTCCAGCCACTCCCCCCCCCCCCAGCCCAGCACTGAATGGGTTTCCAGCCCCCCCATATACAGCCCCCCAGCAATGTGTCTATCTGCCCCCCCCATATACAGGCCCCCAGCAATGTGTCTATCTGCTCCCCCCCCCATATACAGGCCCCCAGCAATGTGTCTATCTGCCCCCCCCCATATACAGGCCCCCAGCAATGTGTCTATCTGCCCCCCCCCATATACAGGCCCCCAGCAATGTGTCTATCTGCCCCCCCATATACAGGCCCCCAGCAATGTGTCTATCTGCACCCCCCCCCCATATACAGGCCCCCAGCAATGTGTCTATCTGCCCCCCCCCATATACAGGCCCCCAGCAATGTGTCTATCTGCCCCCCCCCCATATACAGGCCCCCAGCAATGTGTCTATCTGCCCCCCCATATACAGGCCCCCAGCAATGTGTCTATCTGCCCCCCCCCATATACAGGCCCCAGCAATGTGTCTATCTGCACCCCCCCCCCATATACAGGCCCCCAGCAATGTGTCTATCTGCCCCCTCCCCCCCATATACAGGCCCCCCAGCAATATGTCTATCTGCCCCCCCCCATATACAGGCCCCCAGCAATGTGTCTATCTGCCCCCCCATATACAGGCCCCCAGCAATGTGTCTGTCTGCCCCCCGCCCATATACAGGCCCCCAGCACCTACCCCAACAGCCCTACACCCCTATAACCAACCCCAACTGCCCTACACCCCTATAACCTACCCCAACAGCCCTACACCCCTATAACCAACCCCAACTGCCCTACACCCCTATAACCTACCCCAACTGCCCTACACCCCTATAACCTACCCCAACTGCCCTACACCCCTATAACCTACCCCAACAGCCCTACACCCCTATAACCTACCCCAACTGCCCTACACCCCTATAACCTACCCCAACAGCCCTACACCCCTATAACCTACCCCAACAGCCCTACACCCCTATAACCTACCAAACTGCCCTACACCCCTATAACCTACCCCAACAGCCCGACACCCCTATAACCTACCCCAACTGCCCTACACCCCTATAACCTACCAAACTGCCCTACACCCCTATAACCTACCCCAACAGCCCTACACCCCTATAACCTACCCCAACTGCCCTACACCCCTATAACCTACCCCAACTGCCCTACACCCCTATTACCTACTCCAACAGCCCTACACCCCTATAACCTACCCCAACAGCCCTACACCCCTATAACCTACCCCAACAGCCCTACACCCCTATTACCTACCCCAACAGCCCTACACCCCTATAACCTACCCCAACTGCCCTACACCCCTATTACCTACCCCAACAGCCCTACACCCCTATAACCTACCCCAACAGCCCTACACCCCTATAACCTACCCCAACAGCCCTACACCCTATAACCTACCCAACTGCCCTACCACCCCTATTACCTACCCCAACAGCCCTACACCCCTATAACCTACCCCAACTGCCCTACACCCCTATAACCTACCCCAACAGCCCTAACACCCCTATAACCTACCCCAACAGCCCTACACCCCTATAACCTACCCCAACTGCCCTACACCCCTATAACCTACCCCAACTGCCCTACACCCCTATAACCTACCCCAACAGCCCTACACCCCTATAACCTACCCCAACAGCCCTACACCCCTATAACCTACCCCAACAGCCCTACACCCCTATAACCTACCCCAACAGCCCTACACCCCTTGGGTGCCATGGGTACAGTGATTAGTGGGGTGCCTATATAAAGGGGGGGGGCTAGGTTCCGGCCCATAGCAGACCCAAATATGATTGAGGTTTAATGAGAATCCAAGGTTGGGTCACCCCCCCCCCAGCCAATGGGAAAGTGAGTGCCCTCCGGCCCAGCCAATGGGAAGCCTGCGAGGGAATTGCTTGGGGACCTTGCTGCAAAGGCGCTACAGAGACAAATGGGGCCATTACTCACTTTGCCACATGGGTAATGACGTCAGCAGCAATAGGGGGGCCCCACACTGCATGCACCCCCTTATGGCCCGGCCTCGAGATGGTTATGGGCAGGAAAAGTGGCATCAAAGTGGGCATCGTTACAATCCTGCCTATTTGCATTAGTAACAGTGGCGCAGAAGGGGTTAAATGACCTGGGGCCCCTGATTCCATATATTAATAGGCAGGGGGGCCCCGCACTGTACGCTCTCCGGCAGGAAAGTGGCCCAGAACCTTTTCGGACCAGGCCAGAATGGGGTGCATTCATTGCGGGGCCCCCCTGCCTATAAATATACCAGGTCATTTAACCCTTTAAATCATTAGTTACTTTTCCATGGGACTGAATTAAAGAAACTATTGCCCCTTTGGTGGCAGTTTTCCTGCCCAGAACCGTTTTGGGCCAGACTGGGACAATGGGGGTGAGTGGGTTACTGGCAGGGGGTTCTGCCCCACAATGAGCAGAAGTACCCTGTGACCTGGGTCGACAGCAGGGAATTCTGGGAGATACCGGACTCACTTTCCAGCTCTTACTTGCCCTTTAATATTTATGGGCAGGGAAATATCCACCATTTCCTGGCACCGCACCGATTCTGCCCCAAATATCCCATCAGCCCCTGCCCCACCGGAGCCAATAGCGGCCAATAGGGACGCGCCGACGCCTGGAGTTTGTTTTATATTATCCCAGACCCATCGCAGACTCTGTCCAATCATATCTGTCAGTATCCGCCCCCTTATATAATCAGAATGGCACCCAAGTGCCCCCCCCAACACACACACAGGGGGCACATACAGACCCCATGCAGGTAGTGCCCTGGGCAGAATGGCACCCAAGTACCCCCCCCCCACACACACAGGGGCACATACAGACCCCATGCAGATAGTGCCCTGGGCAGAATGGCACCCAAGTACCCCCCCCCCCACACACACACACAGGGGGCACATACAGACCCCATGCAGATAGTGCCCTGGGCAGAATGGCACCCAAGTACCCCCCCCACACACACACAGGGGGCACATACAGACCCCATGCAGATAGTGCCCTGGGCAGAATGGCACCCAAGTACCCCCCCCCACACACACACAGGGGGCACATACAGACCCCATGCAGATAGTGCCCGGGGCAGAATGGCACCCAAGTACCCCCCCCCCCACACACACACACACACAGGGGGCACATACAGACCCCATGCAGATAGTGCCCCGGGCAGAATGGCACCCAAGTACCCCCCCCCCCCCACACACACAGGGGGCACATACAGACCCCATGCAGATAGTGCCCTGGGCAGAATGGCACCCAAGTACCCCCCCCCACACACACAGGGGGCACATACAGACCCCATGCAGATAGTGCCCTGGGCAGAATGGCACCCAAGTACCCCCCCCCCACACACACAGGGGGCACATACAGACCCCATGCAGATAGTGCCCTGGGCAGAATGGCACCCAAGTACCCCCCCCCCCACACACACAGGGGGCACATACAGACCCCATGCAGATAGTGCCCGGGGCAGAATGGCACCCAAGTACCCCCCCCCCCACACACACAGGGGGCACATACAGACCCCATGCAGATAGTGCCCTGGGCAGAATGGCACCCAAGTACCCCCCCCCCCACACACACACACACAGGGGGCACATACAGACCCCATGCAGGTAGTGCCCTGGGCAGAATGGCACCCAAGTACCCCCCCCCCCACACACACAGGGGGCACATACAGACCCCATGCAGGTAGTGCCCTGGGCAGAATGGCACCCAAGTACCCCCCCCCCCCCACACACACACAGGGGGCACATACAGACCCCATGCAGGTAGTTCCCTGGGCAGAATGGCACCCAAGTACCCCCCCCCCCCCACACACACACACAGGGGGCACATACAGACCCCATGCAGGTAGTTCCCTGGGCAGAATGGCACCCAAGTACCCCCCCCCCCACACACACACAGGGGGCACATACAGACCCCATGCAGGTAGTGCCCTGGGCAGAATGGCACCCAAGTACCCCCCCCACACACACACACACACAGGGGGCACATACAGACCCCATGCAGGTAGTTCCCTGGGCAGAATGGCACCCAAGTACCCCCCCCCCCACACACACACAGGAGGCACATACAGACCCCATGCAGGTAGTGCCCTGGGCAGAATGGCACCCAAGTACCCCCCCCCACACACACACACACACAGGGGGCACATACAGACCCCCATGCAGATAGTGCCCTGGGCAGAATGGCACCCAAGTACCCCCCCCCACACACACAGGGGGCACATACAGACCCCATGCAGATAGTGCCCTGGGCAGAATGGCACCCAAGTACCCCCCCCCCACACACACAGGGGGCACATACAGACCCCATGCAGATAGTGCCCTGGGCAGAATGGCACCCAAGTACCCCCCCCCACACACACACAGGGGGCACATACAGACCCCATGCAGATAGTGCCCTGGGCAGAATGGCACCCAAGTACCCCCCCCCCCCACACACACACACAGGGGGCACATACAGATCCCCAACAGGTAGTTTCCTGGGCAGAATGGCACCCAAGTACCCCCCCCCCACACACACAGGGGCACATACAGACCCCATGCAGATAGTGCCCTGGGCAGAATGGCACCCAAGTACCCCCCCCACACACACACACAGGGGGCACATACAGATCCCCAACAGGTAGTTTCCTGGGCAGAATGGCACCCAAGTACCCCCCCCCCCACACACACACAGGGGCACATACAGACCCCATGCAGGTAGTTCCCTGGGCAGAATGGCACCCAAGTACCCCCCCCCCCCCACACACACACACACACACACAGGGGGCACATACAGACCCCATGCAGATAGTGCCCTGGGCAGAATGGCACCCAAGTACCCCCCCCCCCACACACACACAGGGGCACATACAGACCCCATGCAGGTAGTTCCCTGGGCAGAATGGCACCCAAGTACCCCCCCCCCACACACACAGGGGCACATACAGACCCCATGCAGGTAGTTCCCTGGGCAGAATGGCACCCAAGTACCCCCCCCCCCCCCACACACACACAGGGGCACATACAGACCCCATGCAGGTAGTTCCCTGGGCAGAATGGCACCCAAGTACCCCCCCCCCACACACACAGGGGGCACATACAGACCCCATGCAGGTAGTTCCCTGGGCAGAATGGCACCCAAGCTACCCCCCCCCCCACACACACAGGGGGCACATACAGACCCCATGCAGATAGTGCCCTGGGCAGAATGGCACCCAAATACCCCCCCCCCCCACACACACAGGGGGCACATACAGACCCCATGCAGATAGTGCCCTGGGCAGAATGGCACCCAAATACCCCTGTACCCTGGGCAATGGAGCACCCTCCTTGCTGCCAGGGCCAAGTTGCCCATGATTTGGTCCTGCCCCACATGGGGCACCTGTAGGGGGCAGGTGCAATATCAGAGGAGATGACTGGACGGGCGCATCTCGGCCACTGGCCAATCATATCAGCACTTACACATTTCTGCATATTTAACCCTCTGCTCCCCGGCAGGAGATGGGGGCACAATAATTAATGAGGGGTAATTACATGGAGCCTGGGCAGTGGGTGCCCCGGGGGGGGGGGGGGTACCAATACTAATGGGGTATAGGGGGAGCGGCGTTGGTCACGTGACTGTAATTTGCAGAGATTTATACTGAGGGGCTGATGCGCTGAGCGGTTGAGAGATCTGTTGCCATAGAAACTGCAGTAACAGTCAGTTGCTCCCAAGGAGATACGAGCCCTTCATTATAATGTGTTTGTGCCATCTGCCCCCCCCCCTCAACGGTAATGCTGGGGGGAGCCCCCTCTGTTCCCCTAATTGTCTCCCTGAAATGGGAAATTATTGGACTCTGAGAGATACAGAACCAGCAATTCTGCAAAATCCATTTTATTTCCCCCTCCACCCATTCCATGTATCTGATCTAGAACCTGGAGATCCCTCCACCCATTCCATGTATCTGCTCAAGAACCCATTCCATGTATCTGATCTAGAACCCATTCCATGTATCTGCTCAAGAACCCATTCCATGTATCTGCTCAAGAACCCATTCCATGTATCAGCTCTAGAACCTGGAGATCCCTCCACCATTCCATGTATCTGATCTAGAACCTGGAGATCCCTCCACCTATTCCATGTATCTGCTCAAGAACCCATTCCATGTATCTGCTCTAGAACCTGGGGATCCCTCCATCCATTCCATGTATCTGCTCTAGAACCTGGGGATCCCTCCACCCATCCCATGTATCTGCTCTAGAACCTGGGGATCCCTCCACCCATTCCATGTATCTGCTCAAGAACCTGGGGATCCCTCCACCCATTCCATGTATCTGCTCAAGAACCTGGGGATCCCTCCATCCATTCCATGTATCTGCTCTAGAACCTGGGGATCCCTCCACCCATTCCATGTATCTGCTCTAGAACCTGGGGATCCCTCCACCCATTCCATGTATCTGCTCAAGAACCTGGGGATCCCTCCACCCATTCCATGTATCTGCTCAAGAACCTGGGGATCCCTCCACCCATTCCATGTATCTGCTCTAGAACCTGGGGATCCCTCCACCCATTCCATGTATCTGCTCTAGAACCTGGGGACCCCTCCACCCACCCCATGTATCTGTCCTAGAACCTGTGGATTCCTCCACCCATTCCATGGATCAGCTCTAGAACCTGGGGATCCCTCCACCATTCCATGTATCTGATCTAGAACCTGGGGATCCCTCCACCCATTCCCTGTATCTCCTCTAGAACCTGGGCAGATTGTGACAGAATGCTCTGTTATACAGATAGCTAGAATCTCAGCCATAAAGCAGGGCAGGACTGCTGCTTACAATGGGGGGATCAGATAGGATCTGTGCCACTGTGACAGAATGCTCTGTTATACAGATAGCTAGAATCTCAGCCATAAAGCAGGGCAGGACTGCTGCTTACAATGGGGGGGATCAGATAGGATCTGTGCCACTGTGACAGAATGCTCTGTTATACAGATAGCTAGAATCTCAGCCATAAAGCAGGGCAGGACTGCTGCTTACAATGGGGGGATCAGATAGGATCTGTGCCACTGTGACAGAATGCTCTGTTATACAGATAGCTAGAATCTCAGCCATAAAGCAGGGCAGGACTGCTGCTTACAATGGGGTGATCAGATAGGATCTGTGCCACTGTGACAGAATGCTCTGTTATACAGATAGCTAGAATCTCAGCCATAAAGCAGGGCAGGACTGCTGCTTACAATGGGGGGATCAGATAGGATCTGTGCCACTGTGACAGAATGCTCTGTTATACAGATAGCTAGAATCTCAGCCATAAAGCAGGGCAGGACTGCTGCTTACAATGGGGGGGATCAGATAGGATCTGTTGCCACTGTGACAGAATGCTCTGTTATACAGATAGCTAGAATCTCAGCCATAAAGCAGGGCAGGACTGCTGCTTACAATGGGGGGATCAGATAGGATCTGTGCCACTGTGACAGAATGCTCTGTTATACAGATAGCTAGAATCTCAGCCATAAAGCAGGGCAGGACTGCTGCTTACAATGGGGGGGATCAGATAGGATCTGTGCCACTGTGACAGAATGCTCTGTTATACAGATAGCTAGAATCTCAGCCATAAAGCAGGGCAGGACTGCTGCTTACAATGGGGGGATCAGATAGGATCTGTGCCACTGTGACAGAATGCCCCCCTGCCCCAATGCCCCCCTGCCCCAATGCCCCATTGCCCCCTGCCCCAATGCCCCCCTGCCCCAATGCCCAAGGACTTGCTCAAGAAGAGAAACATTCAAGGACGTCCCTAAAGTTCTGCCATTCCTGGGGTACCAGGAACAGCCCCCCGACATTTGTACTCCCTGCACCACAGAAACAGCAACTCCCAGTACATCTTCCCTTCTGCTGAAACCCCGCCCCCCCAGCTCATCCTCGTCCCATTGTCACTGCCGGAGCCCTTGCCCCGAGCCTCAAGGACATGAGTGATGGATAAATCCTCCCGTTACCTCCTGTCCTTATTGCCCAATCAGCAGCTCATTTATTCATAGCCCCGCCCTCTGGCCCTGCTCCATACTCTACTGCCCCCTCCCCCCCCCCTACTGGTATTAAACTGCCCTTAATGCCCCCTTGCCTTATAGATACACCCCAAACACCCCCCACACCAACCAGACTGTTCCTGCTTGAGTTACTGGTCTCCCCAATACTGTCAGTTTGGCTTTCTGTCATATGGAGTAAATAGGGCAGAGAGGCTGGAATTACCCACCCAGGGGGCAAGTCATGTCTGACCATGGGAAAGAGAGCAGCCCAGGAGCAGGAAGTACAGAGAATCAGAGCTCTGTATCTGGGTAAGTACTGGGGGGAGATTGGATTCACTTACCCAGGGGGAGGTTCCTGTCTGACCATGGGAAAGAGAGCAGCCCAGGAGCAGGAAGTACAGAGAATCAGAGCTCTGTACCTGGGTAAGTACTGGGGGGAGATTGGATTCACTTACCCAGGGGGGGGGGGTTCCTGCCTGACCATGGGAAAGAGAGCAGCCCAGGAGCAGGAAGTACAGAGAATCAGAGCTCTGTACCTGGGTAAGTACTGGGGGGAGATTGGATTCACTTACCCAGGGGGGGGTTCCTGCCTGACCATGGAAAGAGAGCAGCCCAGGAGCAGGAAGTACAGAGAATCAGAGCTCTGTACCTGGGTAAGTACTGGGGGAGATTGGATTCACTTACCCAGGGGGGGGAGGTTCCTGCCTGACCATGGGAAAGAGAGCAGCCCAGGAGCAGGAAGTACAGAGAATCAGAGCTCTGTACCTGGGTAAGTACTGGGGGGGAGATTGGATTCACTTACCCAGGGGGGGGTTCCTGTCTGACCATGGAAAGAGAGCAGCCCAGGAGCAGGAAGTACAGAGAATCAGAGCTCTGTACCTGGGTAAGTACTGGGGGGAGATTGGATTCACTTACCCAGGGGGGGGGGGGGGTTCCTGTCTGACCATGGGAAAGAGAGCAGCCCAGGAGCAGGAAGTACAGAGAATCAGAGCTCTGTACCTGGGTAAGTACTGGGGGGAGATTGGATTCACTTACCCAGGGGGGGAGGTTCCTGCCTGACCATGGGAAAGAGAGCAGCCCAGGAGCAGGAAGTACAGAGAATCAGAGCTCTGTACCTGGGTAAGTACTGGGGGGGAGATTGGATTCACTTACCCAGGGGGGGGTTCCTGTCTGACCATGGGAAAGAGAGCAGCCCAGGAGCAGGAAGTACAGAGAATCAGAGCTCTGTACCTGGGTAAGTACTGGGGGGAGATTGGATTCACTTACCCAGGGGGGGGGGGGGGGTTCCTGTCTGACCATGGGAAAGAGAGCAGCCCAGGAGCAGGAAGTACAGAGAATCAGAGCTCTGTACCTGGGTAAGTACTGGGGGGAGATTGGATTCACTTACCCAGGGGGAGGTTCCTGCCTGACCATGGGAAAGAGAGCAGCCCAGGAGCAGGAAGTACAGAGAATCAGAGCTCAGTGCTAATATAAGAGAGGAAACTGAGACACTGATTGGTTCCCGTAGGAACATGGACCAACCGCATAGAGGTCTTTGATCCTCACAAACTAATGACCCCCACAGACCCCCATTCCCCTTAGAAACCAGCGAAGCTCTCATTGGCTAAAGGATGTCATTTAGGACTTGAGCCTCCAATGAACCCACAGTAACCCCCCCCCCCAATATCCCAGACTCAGAGTCACCCTAAAAGCCGAACATGTAGGAAAAAGCATCAGCTATAAATGACCATTGGGGTTCCCTGCCCCTGTGCCACCCTACTGCCCCAATGTGCCACCCTACTGCCCAATGTGCCACCCTACTGCCCAATGTGCCACCCAACTGCCCAATGTGCCACCTTGCTTCCCAATGTGCCACCCTACTGGCCAATGTGCCGTCCTACTGCCCAATGTGCCACCCTTACTGGCCTATGTGCCGTCCTACTGCCCAATGTGCCACCCAACTGCCCAATGTGCCACCCTACTGCCCAATGTGCCACCCAACTGCCCAATGTGCCACCCTACTGCCCAATGTGCCACCCAACTGCCCAATGTGCCACCTTGCTTCCCAATGTGCCACCCTACTGGCCAATGTGCCGTCCTACTGCCCAATGTGCCACCCTACTGCCCAATGTGCCACCCTTACTGCCCAATGTGCCACCCTACTGCCCAATGTGCCACCCAACTGCCCAATGTGCCACACTACTGCCCAATGTGCCACCCAACTGCCCAATGTGCCACCCTACTGGCCAATGTGCCACCCAACTGCCCCAATGTGCCACCCTACTGCCCCAATGTGCCACCCAACTGCCCAATGTGCCACCTTACTGCCCAATGTGCCACCCTAGCATCAGCTATAAATGACCATTGGGGTTCCCTGCCCCTGTGCCACCCTACTGCCTCAATGTGCCACCCTACTGCCCAATGTGCCACCCAACTGCCCAATGTGCCACCCTACTGGCCAATGTGCCACCCTACTGTACATTGTGCCACTCTACTGCCCAATGTGCCACCCTACTGGGCTATGTGCCGTGCTACTGCCCAATGTGCCACCAAACTGCCCAATGTGCCACCCTTACTGCCCAATGTGCCACCCTACTGGCCAATGTGCCACCCAACTGCCCAATGTGCCACCCAACTGCCCAATGTGCCACCCAACTGCCCAATGTGCCACCTTACTGCCCAATGTGCCACCCTACTGCCCAATGTGCCACCCAACTGCCCAATGTGCCACCCTACTGGCCAATGTGCCACCCAACTGCCCAATGTGCCACCCTTCTGGCCAATGTGTCACCCAACTGCCCAATGTGCCACCCTTACTGCCCAATGTGCCACCCAACTGGCCAATGTGCCACCCAACTGCCCAATGTGCCACCCAACTGCCCAATGTGCCACCCTATTGGCCAATGTGCCACCCAACTGCCCAATGTGCCACCCTACTGCCCAATGTGCCACCCTTACTAGCCTATGTGCCGTCCTACTGCCCAATGTGTCACCCAACTGCCCAATGTGTCACCCAACTGCCCAATGTGCCACCCTACTGCCCAATGTGTCACCCAACTACCCAATGTGCCACCCTACTGGCCAATGTGCCATCCTACTGCCCAATGTGCCACCCAACTGCCCAATGTGTCACCCAACTGCCCAATGTGCCACTCTACTGCACCAATGTGCCACCCAACTGCCCAATGTGTCACCCAACTGCCCAATGTGCCACCCTACTGGCCAATGTGCCACACTACTGGCCTATGGGCAATCCAGGAAGATGGGGGCAGAGAGATGGGGGGCAGGGAGACGGGGGGAGGGAGACGGGGGGCCGGGTATATACTATATAAGGGCACTGGAGCAGGGAGATGGGGGCAGGAGGTGGGGGGGGAGGTAGATGGGGGCAGGGAGACAGGGGGCAGGTATATGGGGGCAGGGGAGGGGGCAGGTAGATGGGGCAGGGAGACAGGGGGCAGGTAGATGGGGGCAGGGAGACAGGGGGCAGGTGGGGGGCAGGGAGACAGTGGGCAGGTAGATGGGGGCAGGGAGACGGTCGGGGGGCAGGTAGATGGGGGCAGGGAGACGGGGGGCAGGTAGATGGGGGCAGGGAGACGGGGCAGGTAGATGGGGGCAGGGAGGCGGGGGGCAGGTAGATGGGGGCAGGGAGACGGGGGCAGGTAGATGGGGCAGGGAGGCGGGGGGCAGGTAGATGGGGGCAGGGAGACGGGGGCAGGTAGATGGGGGCAGGGAGGCGGGGGCAGGTAGATGGGGGCAGGGAGACGGGGGCAGGTAGATGGGGGCAGGGAGGCGGGGGGCAGGTTGATGGGGGCAGGGAGGCGGGGGGCAGGTTGATGGGGGCAGGGAGGCGGGGGGGCAGGGTAGATGGCGGCAATCTCTCTC
>NC_030680.2:891051-904560 GCF_000004195.4 Xenopus tropicalis | reverse complement strand
CTGTGGGGCGGGGGGGCGGGGGGGGCAGCTGTCATGGGCCCCTCCCTACGCTGATAGTGACACCCCCCCCCTCGCTGACCAAACAGACTGCCCAGGCCGGGGGTCCCTGCCCCTCTAATTACCCTGGGGGGGAGGTGAGAATGACAGGAGCATGCTGGGAAGTGACACCCCCATCCCATAATCCCCTAGTGCTCAAGGCTGAGATGAACATGGGGGTACAGAGACGGCTCAGTGAGAATGGGGGTACAGAGACGGCTCAGTGAGAATGGGGGTACAGAGACGGCTCAGTGAGAATGGGGGTACAGAGACGGCTCAGTGAGAATGGGGGTACAGAGAAGGCTCAGTGAGAATGGGGGTACAGAGAAGACAGAGATTCAGTGAGTTTGGGGGTACTGAGCAGGCTGAGTATGGGCTGAAGGAAGAGTGGCAGTGCCAGGGAGTTTGGGGGTACTGAGCAGGCTGAGTATGGGCTGAAGGAAGACTGGCAGTGCCAGGGAGTTTGGGGGTACTGAGCAGGCTGAGTATGGGCTAAAGGAAGACTGGCAGTGCCAGGGAGTCTGGGGGTACTGAGCAGGCTGAGTATGGGCTGAAGGAAGACTGGCAGTGCCAGTGAGTTTGGGGGTACTGAGCAGGCTGAGTATGGGCTGAAGGAAGACTGGCAGTGCCAGGGAGTTTGGGGGTACTGAGCAGGCTGAGTATGGGCTGAAGGAAGACTGGCAGTGCCAGGGAGTTTGGGGGTACTGAGCAGGCTGAGTATGGGCTGAAGGAAGAGTGGCAGTGCCAGTGAGTTTGGGGGTACTGAGCAGGCTGAGTATGGGCTGAAGGAAGACTGGCAGTGCCAGGGAGTTTGGGGGTACTGAGCAGGCTGAGTATGGGCTGAAGGAAGACTGGCAGTGCCAGGGAGTTTGGGGGTACTGAGCAGGCTGAGTATGGGCTGAAGGAAGACTGGCAGTGCCAGGGAGTTTGGGGGTACTGAGCAGGCTGAGTATGGGCTGAAGGAAGACTGGCAGTGCCAGGGAGTCTGGGGGTACTGAGCAGGCTGAGTATGGGCTGAAGGAAGACTGGCAGTGCCAGGGAGTCTGGGGGTACTGAGCAGGCTGAGTATGGGCTGAAGGAAGAGTGGCAGTGCCAGGGAGTTTGGGGGTACTGAGCAGACTGAGTATGGGCTGAAGGAAGACTGGCAGTGCCAGGGAGTTTGGGGGTACTGAGCAGACTGAGTATGGGCTGAAGGAAGACTGGCAGTGCCAGGGTACTGGCCCACTTACCATGCCATCGGAGCAGTTGGACCGGGGGCTGGAGGCATCAGAGTCCCCGCTATAATGCTCCAGTACGGGGTAGAAAGACTCCTCCTGGCCGCGGAGAAGAGACTGGAGACTTTCTATGTAGCGAATCGCGTTGCGCAAAATCTCCACTTTCGGGAGCCTCTGGTTGGGGTTGGTCGAGGTGCATCGCTTGAGGGTCTCAAACGCCTCATTGACCTTACTGAGCCTCCTCCTCTCCCTCATAGTGGCGGCCTTCCTCCTGTCGGCGTTGGTGGTCTTCCTCTTACAGGCTTTGCATGCCCACAAGAGACACCTGCCCGCCTGGTGGTGCCCGCTGGGGGCCCGCACATGCTCATCCTCATTATGGTGGGGGTCCTCCGGCTTCAGGAGGGCTACATGCACCAGTCTGGGGTCCAGGTCCTCAAAGAAGCTCATGTCCGAGGTATTGAAACAGGGGTCGTCGTAGAAGTCATCGGGGGTCGGGAAGGAGCAGAGAGACCCCTCAGTGACCTCCATGTCCCGCAGCGGTGGGGGCAACAGCTCCATAGCAACGGCGCAAAGTAACTATACTTCCAGCGAGGGTCCCACAAATCCAAGCCCGGGGGGTCCGGCCCAGATACCCACAAAGTCTTCTTGCCCCGCAGCCTCTACCGGAGATTCGGCCTCTTCCAGCTCTTACCCTCCCAGGGCACCTGATGCCCCCTCTGCCCAGTCTCTATTTATGGCAGAAGTTTAGGGAGGGCGGGGGCTCAGCCCAGTCCAGTTGCACAGGGGGACCAATCAGGGCATGGGGCCAGCAAAGTGGGCGTTGGTTCCCCAGGGGTCATGCTGCTTTCTGATTGGCTAAGGGATTAACCCCCATGTAAAGTTACAGGAGACCCTCTGCCTGACAGTTTGGTGCCTGGAACTTTGGGAGACGAAGCCCCCGAATTTCTCTTCTATTTCTCCGAACAAAATCCCTTAAACGAAGGATCGAACGGACTTGGGGCTGGGGGGCCCCTGGGGGGAGATTTCCTTTCATTTCCCAGTAACGAGCAGCTGGGGGGGCTCTGCCTTTCCCACACTCACCGAGACCAAAGGGGCATTTGCCTCCCCGCAGGGAAAACCTCTTCCTTCGCTTCTAACGGAACGAAATTCATTCCTTCGCACAGAAAAAAGTCGCTTTTTGGCTTAAAGTCGTTACAAACGATTCATCTCAAATCGCAGGTTTCTTTTCCAGTCCCAGTGAACCCCTTTATGCCTCTCTGCCCCCCAATTTCCCCCCCACCTACAAGTCAACTGGATACGAAGTCTCTCCCGGATTCCTCCCCCCGGGAATGGGGAAATTCGCACCATTTCTGTTCGATTCGCAGCGATTTCACTTTGTGTCGGGGGTGTCAGATCCAAGTGCGAATTCCCTTTCATTCGACTTCATTAAAGATTTCCTTTCTTGTCTGATCTACAAGTGAGACCCCCCCAAACAACAAGTGAGACCCCCCCCCAAACAACATGTAAGACCCCCCCAAACAACATGTAAGACCCCCCCAGCGACCCAAAACATGACATTCAGATTGACTTCTTTGTACGAAATTATTGAATTATAGAAATACAAGGAACCCCCCCTGAACCCCACTTTCCCTGTTTGTTGTATCACAGCCCCGACCCCAGGAACTCATTCTGTCGCACAGAAATTCTCGCGTTTATTCGCAAACCTAGCGACACACATAGACCGTATAAACCGGTAGGTCGCTCAGGGAATCGATAGCGGATCGATATATAAATATTACTCTAATTAATCGTAAGGAATAATAACTGAGAGATTCAGTCAGTTGGTGCCAAAGAACCCCCCCCCCCCAATAATTGTCCTTTGATGTAGATCAGGTGGGGGTGCTACTATTCTATAGACCCCCCCCAATAATTGTCCTTTTGATGTAGATCAGGTGGGGGTGCTACTTATTCTATAGACCCCCCCAATAATTGTCCTTTGATGTAGATCAGGTGGGGGTGCTACTATTCTATAGACCCCCCCCAATAATTGTCCTTTGATGTAGATCAGGTGGGGGTGCTACTATTCTATAGACCCCCCCAATAATTGTCCTTTGATGTAGATCAGGTGGGGGTGCTACTATTCTATAGACCCCCCCAATAATTGTCCTTTGATGTAGATCAGGTGGGGGTGCTACTATTCTATAGACCCCCCATAATTGTCCTTTGATGTAGATCAGGTGGGGGTGCTACTATTCTATAGGACCCCCCAATAATTGTCCTTTGATGTAGATCAGGTGGGGGGTGCTACTATTCTATAGACCCCCCCAATAATTGTCCTTTGATGTAGATCAGGTGGGGGTGCTACTATTCTATAGACCCCCCCAATAATTGTCCTTTGATGTAGATCAGGTGGGGGTGCTACTTGCAAAGGGGGGATCTGTAGGAACAGCTCAGTGTTGCCCCAGTAATCCCAATAGGAAAGTGCCCGTTGCCCCCGGGGGGGTAACTACTCGGGGCCCAAGGATCTAGGTGCCAGTTCCGCTAAGAAGGGGCAGAAATAATAGAAATGTTCGGCCCCCCCCCCCCCCCCCAATCACTTCCTATCGGAACCGCCGGTGTAACCAGAGCGGAGCTGCAGGGGTTAAACCCCCCCGGAAAGGAAGGGGTGCCGGAGTTCGCACTCGGGGTATTTGCTCCTGGGACCGAGGAACTTGTTAATGAACAGAAGCTAAAAACTCATTATTGCCCCGTCACCTCCCTGCAAATGCCCAATTAGGGGCACATCAAAGCCCCCAGCTCCTGTCACCTCCTGGGTGGGATGGGAGGTGTGAGAGGGGCTGCTGGGAGTTGTGTCCACTAGGGGGAGCCCCCCACCAGCCTGCCAAGCCCACTCCCACGGCTCCTATTTCCCCTGTCCGGGGACTTCATTCCCTACAAATCCCTCTCCTGCCCCAAGGCTTGCAATCCAATTAACCTAATAGCCCCAATAACTACTGCACTAATACCCTAATACCCCAGCACCATACGTACTGCCCCATGGCTTGCAATCCAATTAACCTAATAGCCCCAATAACTACTGCACTAATACCCTAATACCCCAGCACCATACGTACTGCCCCAAGGCTTGCAATCCAATTAACCTAATAGCCCCAATAACTACTGCACTAATACCCTAATACCCCAGCACCAATTCCCCATGGCTTAATCCAATTAACCTAATAGCCCCAATAACTACTGCACTAATACCCTAATACCCCAGCAACATAAACATACTGCCCCAATAACTACTGCACTAATACCCTAATACCCCAGCAACATAAACATACTGCCCCAATAACTACTGCACTAATACCCTAATACCCCAGCAACATAAACATACTGCCCCAATAACTACTGCACTAATACCCTAATACCCCAGCACCATAAACATACTGCCCCAATAACTATTGCACTAATACCCTAATACCCCAGCAACATAAACATACTGCCCCAATAACTACTGCACTAATACCCTAATACCCCAGCAACATACGTACTGCCCCAATAACTGTATTTACTGACCCCAAACTCCCAATCATTAAATAAACTCCCATAATCCTATTCACTGTTCATTTGCCCCCATAAATACACCTTCTGCCCCTAATGCCTCATTACTTCATCCATTAGGGACTGGGGCTGTGGGATAGCAGGTATACTATTCACTGTTCATTTGCCCATAAATACACCTTCTGCCCCTAATGCCTCATTACTTCATCCATTAGGGACTGGGGCTGTGGAATAGCAGGTATAGTAGGGAGAGATGGTGCCTATAGTAGCAGTGGGGGGATAAAAGCCTCTGGGAAGGGACTGGGGCTGTGGGATAGCAGGTATAGTAGGGAGAGATGGTGCCTATAGTAGCAGTGGGGGGATAAAAGCCTCTGGGAAGGGACTGGGGCTGTGGGATAGCAGGTATAGTAGGGAGAGATGGTGCCTATAGTAGCAGTGGGGGATAATAGCCTCTGGGAAGGGACTGGGGCTGTGGAATAGCAGGTATAGTAGGGAGAGATGGTGCCTATAGTAGCAGTGGGGGATAATAGCCTCTGGGAAGGGACTGGGGCTGTGGGATATACAGTTATTAGTAGGGAGAGATGGTGCCTTATAGTAAGCCGTTGGGGATAATAGCCTCTCGGAAGGGACTGGCCGGCGTGGGATAGCCAGGTATAGTAGGAGAGATGGCTGCCGTATAGTTACAGTGGGGATAATAGCCTCTGGGAAAGACTGGGCTGTGGATACAGAGATAGGGAGAGATGTGCCTATAGCTAGCAGTGGGGGGAATAATAGCCTCGGAAGGACTGGCCGGCGTGTGTGATAGCAGGTATAGTAGGAGAGATGGTGCCTATAGTACAGTGAGGGTAATAGCCTCTGGAAGGGACTGGGGCTGTGGGATAGCAGTATTAGTAGGAGAAGATGGTTGCCATAGTAGCCAGTGGGGATAATAGCCTTCTGGAAGGACTGGGGCTTGATAGCAGGTATAGTAGAGAGAGATGGTGCCTATAGTAGTAGTGGGGGGATAAATAGCCTCTGGAAGGGACTGGGCTGTGGGTAGCAGGATAGTTAGGAGAAGATGGTTGGCCTATTAGTACAGTGGGAAAATAGCCTCTGGGAAGGACTGGGGCTGTGGTGGATAGCAGGTATAAGGGAGAAGAGTGGTGCCTATAGTAGCAATGGTGGGATTAATAGCCTCTGGGAGGGACTGGCTGTGGGATAGGCATAAGTAGGAGAGATGGTGCACTATTAGTAGCAGTGGGGATAATAGCCTCTGGAAGGGACTGGGCTGTGGATAGCAGGTATAGTAGGGAAGTGGTGCCTATAGTAGCAGTGGGGGATAATAGCCTCTGCGAAGGAACTGGGCTGTGGATAGCAGGTATAGTAGGGAGAGATGGTGCCTAAGTAGCAGTGGGGATATAGCCTCTGGAAGGACTGGGGCTTGGATACAGTAGTAGGAAGATGGTGACTAATATAGCAGTGGGATAATAGCTTGGAAGAGGGCTGTGGGATAGCAGTATAGTAGGGAGAATGGTGCCTATAGTAGCAGTGGGGGATAATAGCCTCTGGGAAGGGACTGGGGCTGTGGATAGCAGTATAGTAGGGAGAGATGAAGTGGCCTCTAAGTAGCATGGGGATAATAGCCTCTGGGAAGGACTGGCTGTGGATAGCAGGTATCAGTAGAGAATGTGCTATAGTACTAGTGGGATAATAGCCTCGGAAGGACTGGCTGTGGATAGCAGGATAGTAGGGAGAGATGGTGCCTATAGTAGCAGTGGGGGATAATAGCCTCTGGGAAGGGACTGGGGCTGGGATAGCAGGTATAGTATGGAGAGATTGCCTAATAGCATGGGATAATAGCCTCTGGGAACTGGCTGTGGATAGCAGGATAGTAGGAGGAAGTGCCTATAGTAGCAGGGAAATACCTCGGGAACTGGGCTGTGGATAGCAGGTATAGTAGGGAGAGATGGTGCCTATAGTAGCGATGGGGGGATAATAGCCTCTGGGAAGGACTGGGCTGTGGGATAGCAGTATAGTAGGAGAGATGGTGCCTATAGTAGCAGTGGGGGATAATAGCCTCTGGGAAGGGACTGGGCTGTGGAGATGCAGTATAGTAGGAGAGATGGTGCCTATAGTAGCAGTGGGGATAATAGCCTCTGGTAAGGGACGGCAGGTGGGGATAGCAGGTATAGTAGGGTAGAGATTGGTGCCTATAGTAGCATAGTAGGGGGGGTGGGGGGGATAGTAGCCTATGGGATAATTAGCTGCTGAAGATGGTTCCAATAGCTGTATAGCTGGGTGGGTGAGTGGGGGGTTAGTGGGCAGCCAATGCCCCAGGAGAGGTTATAGCCGCCAGAGCACATACTTAGTGATGTCCCCGTGTTGCGCCGAGTTTAGATGCCCAGAGTAGGGAGCTGCCCAGTAATGAGATGGTGAAGCTGATGCCCGGGATCCTGTTACCCTGAAGCACTTATTGCCCAGGGATATTTGCCCAGTTATTCCTGCCTTTATGACATGGGGTTGATCTCTGGGATGGGAGCTGCCATGTGGGTTCCGGGGGGGGCAGTGGGGCAGTATGATTGGGTTTCAGTGGGTTGTTGCTCGAGGGACATTTAATCTGTTTTTCTAAGAAAAGGAATGAGCAGCCGACCGAGTCACAGGTGATTTATTTGCCCCTTCCGCTGTCCCCCCATAACACTGTCCCCCCAACTGTCCCCATAACAACATCTCCCCATAACACTGTCCCCCCATAACACTATCTCCCCATAACACTATCTCCCCCTAACACTGTCCCCCCATAACACTGTCCCCCATAACACTGCCCCCCATAACACCCCCCCAAACACTGTACCCCCATAACACTATCTCCCTCCCATAACACTGTCCCCTATAACACTGCCCCCCCATAACACTATCTCCGCCCATAACACTGCCCCCCCATAACACTATTTCCCCCATAACACTCCCCCCATAACCACTATCTCCCCATAACACTGTCCCCCAAACACTATCCCCCATAACACTATCTCCCCCGTAAACACTGTCCCCCCCATAACACTGTCCCCCATAACACTTGCCCCCAGTAACACTATCCCCCCATAACACTGTACCCCCATAACACTATCTCCCCATAACACTGTCCCCATAACACTTATCTCCCATAACACTATCTCCCCCGTAACACTGTCCCCCCCCATAACACTGTCCCCATAACACTGCCCCCCATAACACTTATCTCCCCCATAACACTGTACCCCCATAACACTATCTCCCCCATAACACTGTCCCTATAACACTGCCCCCCATAACACTATCTCCCCCCATAACCACTGTCCCCCCCATAACACTATCCCCCCATAACACTGTACCCCCATAACACCTGCCCCTCCATTAAATATCTCCTATACACTGCCCCCCCATAACACTTACCCCCATAACACTGTGCCCCCAAACTATCTCCTCCTAACACTGCCCCCCCTCCCTATAACACTATCTCCCCCATAACACTTTTCCCCTACACTATTATCCCATAAACACTGCCCCCCCCTAACACTATCCTCCCCCATAACACCGTGTGCCCCCAATAACACTATCTCCCCCATAACACGTCCCCCCATAACACTGCTACCCCAATAACACTTATCTCTCCCCATAACACTGCCCCCCATAACACTATCTCCCCATAACACTTCCCCCCATAACAACTATTTCCCCCATAACACTGCCCCCCAAACAACTATCTCCCCCATAACCACTGTGCCCCCAATAACACTATTCCCCAAACACTGTCCCCCCATAACACATCTCCCCATAACACTATCTCCCACGAACACTGTCCCCCCCATAACACTGTCCCCCATAACACTGCCCCCCATAACACTATCTCCCCCATAACACTGCCCCCCATTAACACTATCTCCCCATAACACGTTACCCCATAACACTATCTCCCCATACACTGTCCCCTATAACACTGCCCCCCCATAACACTATCTCCCCAACACTGTCCCCCCATAAACACTATTTCCCCCCATAACACTGGCCCCCCATAACACTATCTCCCCCATAACACTGTACCCCCATAACACTCCCCCCCCATAACAACTATCTCCCCCCATAACACTTGCCCCCATAACACTGTACCCCATAACACTGTCCCCAATAACACTATCTCCCCCATAAACCACTGCCCCCCCATAACACTATCTCCCCCATAACACTGTCCCCCCCATAACACTATTTTCCCCCATAACACTGCCCCCCCCCAATAAACACTATTCCCCATAACACTGCCCCCCATAACACTATCTCCCCCATAACACTGTGCCCCCAATAACACTATCTCCCCATAACACTGTACCCCCATACACTGCCCCCACAATAACACTATCTCCCCATTAACACTGTCCCCCCATAACACTACTCCCCATAACACTATCTCCCCCGTACACTGTCCCCCATAACACTGCCCCCCATAACACTATCTCCCCCATAACACTGTACCCCATAACACTATCTCCCCATAACACTGTCCCCTATAACACTGCCCCCCCAAACACTATCTCCCCCATAACACTGTCCCCCCCATAACACTATTTCCCCCATAAACACTGCCCCCCCATAACACTAACTCCCCCATAACACTGTACCCCCATAACACTGGCCCCCCCATAACACTATCTCCCCCATACACTGCCCCCCATAACACTGTACCCCCATAACACTGCCCCCAATAACACTATCCCCCATAACATGCCCCCCCATAAACACTATCTCCCCCATAACACTGTCCCCCATAACACTATTTCCCCCATAACACTGCCCCCCCCATAACACTATCTCCCCCAAACACTGTGCCCCCATAACACTATCTCCCCCATAACACTTGCCCCCCATAACACTATCTCCCCATAACACTATATCTCCCCCCATAACACTGTCCCCCCCATAACACTATTCCCCCATACACTGCCCCCCCATACACTTATCCCCCCATAACCCACGTGCCCCCCAATACCACTATCATCCCCCATAACACTGTACCCCATAAACACTGCCCCCCCATAACACTGTACCCCCATAACACTGCCCCCCCATAACACTATTTCCCCATAACATCCCCCCCCATAACACTGCCCCCCCCATAAACACTGTACCCCCATAACACTGCCCCCAATAACACTATCTCCCCCATAACACTGTGCCCCCACAGCTGTTATTGACCCCAGTCAGTAGCCCCCAGTTGTGATTGAACTTTAACTCCCTGTATCTGTTGGGTGCTGGGAGTTGTGGGTAATTTACTACTCAGTAAAGCCATTGGTTACTGTGCTGCTTTATGCCAGGTCACATGGTATCTGGCTACCCAATAGCCAATCACAGCCCTTATTGGGCCCCCCAGGAACACCTTGTGCTTGTGGCACCCCCCAACTCTTTTTACATCTGAATGTGGCTCATGGGTAAGAAAGTTTGGGGTCCCCCCGCCCTACAGAAATAGGGAAAGACCATGCAATTGGCTTAATAGTCAGAAGCAGGAGGGCCCCCCCGAGTGTTTCCCTGGGATCCTGGGGGCCAGTCAGAGGCTCCTCCCACTCGTTACTTTGGGGCTTTCCGTACAATAAATGTGAGTTTCAGATCGTTGCAATTAAACGTTCGACTTAAACGACTTCGCAGCTGCACCCCCATAGGAGTGCCCAGCCAGTAACCCCCCCATATGAGTACAGGCAGTAACCCCCCCATATGAGTTGCCAGGCCAGTAACCCCCCCATAAGAGTGCCAGGCCAGTAAACCCCCCCATATGAGTGCCAGGCCAGTAACCCCCCCATAAGAGTGCCAGGCCAGTAACCCCCCCCACATGGAGTTCCAGGCAGTAACCCCCCCATATTGAGTGCCAGCCAGTAACCCCCCCATATAGAGTGCCAGGCCAGTAAACCCCCCCATAAGAGTGCCAGGCCAGTAACCCCCCCATAAGAGTGCCAGGCCAGTAACCCCCCCATATGAGTGCCAGGCCAGTAACCCCCCCAATTGAGTGCCAGGCAGTAACCCCCCCATATAGAGTGCCAGCCAGTAACCCCCCAAATGAGTGCCAGGCCAGTAACCCCCCCATAATGAGTGCCAGCCAGTAACCCCCCCATAAGAGTGCCAGGCCAGTAACCCCCCCCAAATGAGTGCCAGGCCAGTAAACCCCCCCATATGAGTGCCAGGCCAGTAACCCCCCAAATGAGTGCCAGGCCAGTAACCCCCCCAAATGAGTGCCAGGCCAGTAACCCCCCCATAAGAGTGCCAGGCCAGTAACCCCCCCAAATGAGTGCCAGGCCAGTAACCCCCCCATATGAGTGCCAGGCCAGTAACCCCCCATAATGAGTGCCAGCCAGTACCCCCCCAAATGGATGCCAGGCCAGTAACCCCCCCATATGAGTGCCAGGCCAGTAACCCCCCCATATGAGTGCCAGGCCAGTAACCCCCCCACAAGATGAGTGCCAGGCCAGTAACCCCCCCAAATGAGTGCCAGGCCAGTAACCCCCCCAATGGTCCAGGCCAGTAACCCCCCCAATGAGTGCCAGGCCAGTAACCCCCCATATGAGTGCGCAGTCCCGTGATCCCCACCCGTGAGCCCACACACCCAACCCCACATGTCCCAAACCCTCGCACGCTGACCAGCAGCCACATACCACGCCCTAAACACCAGTACCCCCCCGGCTCCAGCCGCTAACCCGCTACCTCCCCACCAAGCCAGGCCAGTAACCCCCCCATAGAGTGCCAGGCCAGTAACCCCCCCCATATGAGTGCCAGGCCAGAACCCCCCCAAATGAGTGCCAGGCCAGTAACCCCCCCATAAGAGTGCCAGGCCAGTAACCCCCCCACACAGAGTGCCAGGCCAGTAACCCCCCCATAATGAGTGCCAGGCCAGTAACCCCCCCATATGAGTGCCAGGCCCAGTAAACCCCCCCATAGAGTGCCAGGCCAGTAACCCCCCCATTATGAGTGCCAGGCCAGTAACCCCCCATAAGAGTGCCAGGCCAGTAACCCCCCCAAATGAGTGCCAGGCCAGTAACCCCCCCAATATGAGTGCCAGGCCAGTAACCCCCCAATATGAGTGCCAGGCCAGTACCCCCCCATTATGAGTGCCAGGCCAGTAACCCCCCCATAGAGTGCCAGGCCAGTAACCCCCCAAATGAGTGCCAGGCCATACCCCCCCAAATGAGTGCCAGGCCAGTAACCCCCCCATAAGAGTGCCAGGCCAGTAACCCCCCCAAATGAGTGCCAGCCAGTAACCCCCCCATATGAGTGCCAGGCCAGTAACCCGCCCAAATGAGTGCCAGGCCAGTAACCCCCCCACAATGAGTGCCAGGCCAGTAACCCCCCCATAAGAGTGCCAGGCCAGTAACCCCCCAAATGAGGCCAGGCCAGTAACCCCCCATATGAGTGCCAGGCCAGTAACCCCCCCAAAATGAGTGCCAGCCAGTAACCCCCCCAAATGAGCCAGGCCAGTAACCCCCCCATATGAGTGCCAGGCCAGTAACCCCCCATATGAGTGCCAGGCCAGTAACCCCCCCATATGAGTGCCAGGCCAGTAACCCCCCCATAATGATTGCCAGGCCAGTAACCCCCCCATCGAGTGCCAGGCCAGTACCCCCCATAAGAGTGCCAGGCCAGTAACCCCCCATAGAGTGCCAGGCCATAACCCCCCCCATGAGTGCCAGGCCAGTAACCCCCCAGAGATCCAGCCAACCCCCCATATGAGTGCAGGCCAGTAACCCCCCCCCATATGGGTGCCAGGCCAGATACCCCCCCCATATGAGTGCCAGGCCAGTAACCCCCCCCAAATGATGCCAGGCCAGTACCCCCCCATAGAGTGCCAGGCCAGTAACCCCCCCCATATGAGTGCCAGGCCAGTAACCCCCCCATAAGAGTCCAGGCCAGAACCCCCCATAAGAGTGCCAGGCCAGTAACACCCCCATATGAGTGCCAGGCCAGTAACCCCCCCATATAAGAGTGCCAGGCCAGTAACCCCCCCATATGAGTGCCAGGCCAGTAACCCCCCCATATGAGTGCCAGGCCAGTAACCCCCCAATGATGCCAGGCCAGTAACCCCCCCATAGAGTGCCAGCCAGAACCCCCCATATGAGTAGCCAGCCAACCCCCCATATGAGTGCAGGCCCAGAACCCCCCCCAAAGAGTGCCAGGCCAGTAACCCCCCCATTGAGTGCCAGGCCAGTAACCCCCCCATAGAGTGCCAGGCCAGTAACCCCCCCATATGAGTGCCAGGCCAGTAACCCCCCCATATGGAGTCCAGGCCAGTAACCCCCCCATATGATGCCAGGCCAGAACCCCCATATGAGTGCCAGGCAGTAACCCCCATATAGTGCCATGCCAGTAACCCCCCCATATGAGTGCCAGGCCAGTAACCCCCCCATATGAGTGCCAGCCAGTAACCCCCCATATGAGTGCCAGGCAAGTAACCCCCCCATATGAGTGCCAAGGCCAGTAACCCCCCCATATGAGTGCCAGGCCAGTAACCCCCCCATTATGAGTGCCAGGCCAGTAACCCCCCCAAATGGCCAGCCAGAACCCCCCCATATGAGTGCCAGGCCAGTAACCCCCCCATATGAGTGCCAGCCAGTACCCCCCAATGAGGGCCAGTAACCCCCCATATGAGTGCCAGGCCAGTAACCCCCCCCATATGAGTGCCACCAGTAACCCCCCCATAGTGCCAGGCCCATGTAACCCCCCCAAATGAGTGCCAGGCCATCTCTCT
>NC_030680.2:870963-890051 GCF_000004195.4 Xenopus tropicalis | reverse complement strand
CACCCCCATAACACTGTCCCCCCCAAATAACAACATCCATCCCATAACAGCTGTTCCCCCATAACACTATCCCCCATTAACACTTATCTCCCCCGTAATCACCTGTCCCCCCCATAACACTGTCCCCCATAACCACTTGCCCCCCATCACACTACGTCTCCCCATAAACAATTTGCTACACCCCCATAACACTATCTCCCCCCATAACACTGTCCCCTATAACACTCTGCCCCCCATAACACTATCTCCCCCATAACACTGTCCCCATAACACTATTTCCCCATAACACTTTCCCCCCATAACCTATCATTTCCCCCATAACACTGTCCCCCATAACACTGATCCCCCATAACACTATCTCCCCCGTAACACTGTCCCCCCCATAACACTGTCCCCATAACACTGCCCCCCCATAACACCTATCTCCCCCATAACACCTGTACTCCCCATAACACTACTCCCCATAACACTGTCCCCAGATAACACTCTATCCCCCCATAACACTATCTCCCCGTAACACTTGTCCCCCATAACACTGTACCCCATACACTGTCCCCCCCATAACACTATCTCCCCCATAAACTTGTACCCCCATAACACTAACTCCCCCATACACTGTCCCTATAACCACTGCCCCCCATAACACTATCTCCCCCATAACACTGTCCCCCAACACTTCTCCCCCATAACATTGTCCCCATAACACTGCCCCCCATACACTCTCCCCATACACTGCCCCCCCATAAACTTATGCCCCCCATAACACCTGTCCCCCATACACTATCTCCCCCATAACAGACTGCCCCCCCATAACACTATCTCCCCATAAACAGCTGATGTCCCCCCATAACACTATTTCCCCCATAACACTGCCCCCCCATGAACACTATCTCCCCATAAACACTGTGTGCCCCCAATAACACTATCTCCCCACATAACACTGTCCCCCATAACACTGCTACCCCAATAACACTATCTCCCCCATAACACTGCCCCCCATAACCTACTTATCTCCCCCATAACACTGTCCCCCACCCCATAACACTATTCCCCCATAACACTGTCCCCCATACACTATTCTTCCCCCCATAACACTGTGCCCCAATAACACTATCTCCCCCATAAACAGACTGCTGCCCCCCATTAACACTATTCCCCAACATACCCCCTAACACCTGTCCCCACATAACACTCCCCCATAACACTGCCCCCCCATAACACTACTCTCCCCATAACACTGCCCCCCCTAAACAACTATCTCCCCATAACACTGTCCCCCATAACACTTATCTCCCCATACACTGTCCCATATAACCTGCCCCCCCATAACACTATCTCCCCATAAAAACTGTCCCCCCATAACACTATCTTCCCCCAATTAACCATGCCCCCTCCATAACACTATCTCCCCATAAACGCGTACCCCCATAACAACTGCCCACCGCCCCATAACAACTATCTCCCCCACATAAACACTGCCCCCCCATAACACTGATACCCCCCATAACACTGCCTGGCCCCCCATAACACTATCTCCCCCATACACTGTCCCCCCCATAACACTGTCTCCCCCATAACACTGTCCCCCCACATAACACTATTCCATAACAACTGCCCCCCCCAAAATAACACTATTCCCCCATACACTTTGCCCCCCAAACACTATATCCCCCATATAACGTTGCCCCCAATAACACTATCTCCCCATAACACTGTCCCCATAACACTGCCCCAAATAACACTATCTCCCCATAACACTGTCCCCCCATAACACTATCTCCCCATAACACTATCTCCCCCGTAACACTGTCCCCCATAACACTGCCCCCCATAACACTATCTCCCCCATACACTGTACCCCCAAACACTATCTCCCCATAACACTGTCCCCTATAACACTGCCCCCCAAACACTATCTCCCATAACACTGGTCCCCCCATAACACTATTTCCCCATAAACACTGCCCCCCATAACACTATCTCCCCATAACACTGTAACCCATAACACTGCCCCCCCATAACACTATCTCCCCCATAACATGCCCCCCATAACACTGTATACCCCATAACACTGTGCCCCCAATAACACTATCTCCCCATAACACTTGCCCCCCCATACAAACTTATCTCCCCATAACACTGTCCCCCATAACACTATTTCCCCCATAACACTGCCCCCCCATAAACACTATCTCCCCCATAACACTGTGCCCCCATAACATATCTCCCCATAACACTGTGCCCCCATAACACTATCTCCCCCATAACACTATCTCCCCAAACACTAGTCCCCCCCATAACACTATTTCCCCCATAACACTGCCCCCCCATAACATTACTTCTCCCATAACACTGTTGCCCCCAATAACACTGATCTCCCCCCATAACACTGTACCCCCATAACACTGCCCCCCCTAACAACACGCCCCCTAACACTGCCCCCCCATAACACTATTTCCATAACATGACCCCCCCATAACACTGCCCCCCCATAACACTGTACCCCACTAAACTGCCCCCAAGAGACACTTCTCCCCATAACACTGTGCGCCCCACAGCCGTTATTGCCCAGCAGTAGCCCCAGTTGTGATTGAAACTTAACTCCCTGTATCTGTTGGGTGCTGCTGGGAGTTGTGGGTTATTTACTACTCAGTAAAGCCATTGGTTACTGTGCGGCTTTATGCGCAGGTCAATGGGTATCTGGCTACCCAATAGCCAGAATCACAGCCCTTATTGCGGCCCCCCAGGAACACCTTGTGCTTGTGGCACCCCCAACTTCTTGTTTACATCTGAATGTGGCTCATGGGATAAGAAGTTTGGGGTCCCCCCGCCCTACAGAAATAGGAAAAGACCATGCAATTGGCTATAGTCAGAAGCAGGAGGGCCCCCCCGAGTGTTTCCCTGGGATCCTGGGGCCAGGGGCCGCCCTAGCAGAGGCTCCTCCCACTCGTTACTTTGGGGCTTTTCCTACAATAAATGTGAGTTTCAGATCGTTGCAATTAAACGTTCGACTAATATAAACGACTTCGGCAGCTGCACCCCCCAATTGAGTGCCAGGCCAGTAACCCCCCCAAATGAGTGCCAGGCCAGTAAAACCCCCCCATATGCAGTGCCAGGCCAGTACCCCCCCATAAGAGTGCCAGGCAGCTCTCCATATAGCGGCTTAACCCCCCATAGAGGTAGCCAGCGCCAGTACCCCCCATACATGAGTGCACAGGCCAGTAACCCCCCACCTATGAGTGCCAGCAGTAACCCCCATAGAGTGCCGGCCAGTAACCCCCCTAAAGAGTGCCAGGCCTAGTAACCCCCCCATAAGCAGCTGCCAGGCCAGGAACCCCCCCATATGGTCCAGGCAGTAACCCCCCATCTGAGTGCCAGGCCAGTTAACCCCCCCATATGAGTGCCAGGCCAGTAACCCCCCCATTATGAGTGCCAGGCCCAGTAACCCCCCCAAAGTGTGCCAGGGTACCCCCTAAGTGCGCAACCCCCCAACATGAGTGCCAGGCCAGTAACCCCCCCATAAGAGTGCCAGGGCCAGTAAATGACTAGGCTACCCCCCAAATGAGTGCCAGGCCAAGTACCCCCCTAGAGTGCCAGGCAGAACCCCCCAAGATGAGTGCCAGGCAGGTAACCCCCCCAATGAGTGCCAGGCCATAACCCCCTTAATGATGCCAGGCCAGTAACCCCCCAAATGAGTGCCAGGCCAGTAACCCCCCCATAGGAGTGCTCAGGCAGTAACCCCCATCATGAGTCACAGGCAGTAACCCCCAAATGAGTGCCAGCCAGTAACCCCCCAATGAGTGCCAGAGGCCAGAGTAACCCCCCATAAAGAGTGCCAGGCCAGTAACCCCCCCAAGAGTGCCAGCAGAACCCCCTAGGTGCCAGGCCAGTAACCCCCCTATACGAGTGCCAGGCCAGTAACCCCCCCATATGAGTCAGGCCAGTAACCCCCAAATGGTGCCAGGCCAGTAACCCCCCCATAGAGTGCAAGGCCAGTAACCCCCAATGCAGTGCCAGGCCAGTAACCCCCCCATATGAGTGCCAGGCAGTAACCCCCCAAATGAAGATGCCAGCCAGTAACCCCCCATCAAGAGTGCCAGGCAGACCCCCAATGAGTGCCAGGCAGTAACCCCCCCAAATGAGTGCCAGGCCAGTAACCCCCCCATAAGAGTGCAGTGCCACAGTAACCCCCCATAAGAGTTGCCAGCGCATACCCCCCATATGAGTGCCAGGCAGTAAACCCCCCATGAGTTGCCAGAGTAACCCCCCCAAATGAGTGCCAGCCATACCCCCCCAAATGAGTGCCAGGCCAGTAACCCCCATAAGAGTGCCGGCCAGTAACCCCCCCAAATGCCAGTGCCAGGCCAGTAACCCCCATATGAGTGCCAGCGCCAGAACCCCCCCAAATGAGTGCCAGGCCAGTAACCCCCCCAAATGGAGTGCCAGGGCCAGTAACCCCCCCATAAGAGTGCCAGGCCAGTAACCCCCAAATGAGTTGCCAGGCCAGTAACCCCCCATATGAGTGGCCAGGCCAGTACCCCCCCAAATGAGTGCAGGCAGTAACCCCCCAAATGAGTGTGCCAGGCCAGTAAACCCCCAAATGAGTGCAGGCCAGTAACCCCCCATATGAGTGCCAGGCCAGTAACCCCCCATAATGAGTGCCAGGCACAAGTGCCCCCCCAAATGAGTGCATGCCTTAGACCCCCCATAAGAGTTGCCAGGCCAGTAACCCCCCCATAAGAGTGCAGGCCAGTAACCCCCATTAAGAGTGCCCAGGCTCAGTAACCCCCCCCAAATGAGTGCCCAGGCCAGTAACCCCCCATATGAGTGCCAGGCCAGTAACCCCCCATGAGTGCCAGGCAGAACCCCCTATGAGTGCAGGCCAGTTACCCCCCATAATGAGTGCCAGGCCAGTAACCCCCCCCCAAATGAGTGCCAGGCCAGTAACCCCCCCATAGATGCCAGGCCAGTACCCCCCCATATGAGTGCCAGGCCAGTAACCCCCCCATAAGAGTGCCAGGCCAGTAACCCCCCATAAGAGTGCCAGGCAGTAACCACCCCATAGATGCCAGGCCAGTAACCCCCCCATAAGAGTGCCAGGCCAGTAACCCCCCATTATGAGTGCCAGGCCAGTAACCCCCATAGAGTGCACAGGCCAGTAACCCCCCCATATGAGTGCCAGGCCAGCTAACCCCCCCATATGAGTGCCAGGCCAGTAAACCCCCCATATGAGTGCCAGCCAGTACCCCCCCATATGAGTGCCAGGCAGTAACCCCCCCCATATGAGTGCAGGCCAGTAACCCCCCCATATGAGTACAGGCCAGTAACCCCCATTAAGAGTGCCAGGCCAGTACCCCCATATGAGTGCCAGGCCAGTAACCCCCCCATATGAGTGCAGGCCAGTAACCCCCCCATATGAGTTCCAGGCCAGTAACCCCCCATATGAGTGCCAGGCAAGTAACCCCCCATATGAGTGCCAGGCCAGTAACCCCCCCATATGAGTGCCAGGCCAGTAACCCCCCCATATGAGTGCCAGGCCAGTACCCCCCCATATGAGTGCCAGCAAGTAACCCCCCATATGAGTGCAAGGCCAGTAACCCCCCCATATGAGTGCCCAGGCCAGTAACCCCCCATTGAGTGCAGCAGTAACCCCCAAATGAGTGCCAGGCCAGTAACCCCCCATATGAGTGCCAGGCCAGTAACCCCCCATATGAGTGCAGGCGTAACCCCCCCAAATGGCCAGGCCAGTAACCCCCATATTGCCGCATAACCCCCCATATGAGTGCCAGGCCAGTAACCCCCCCCATATGAGTGCCAGGCCAGTAACCCCCCCAATGAGTGCCAGGCCAGTAACCCACCCATAAGAGTTGCCAGGCCAGTAACCCCCCCAAATGAGTGCCAGGCCAGTAACCCCCCCATATGAGTGCCAGGCCAGATAACCCCCCCATATGTGCCAGGCCAGTAACCCCCCCATATGAGTGCCAGGCCAGTAACCCCCATATGAGTGCCAGGCCAGTAACCCCCCATATGAGTGCCAGGCCAGTAACCCCCCATATGAGTGCCAGGCCAGTAACCCCCCCACCCCCCCATATGAGTGCCAGGCAGAGTAACCCCCCCCCAAATGAATGCCAGGCCAAGTAACCCCCCCCATATGAGTGCCAGGCCAGTAACCCCCCCATATGAGTGCCAGGCCAGTAACCCCCCATATGAGTGCCAGGCCAGTAACCCCCCCAATAGAGTGCCAGGCCAGTAACCCCCCCATATGAGTGCCAGACCAGTAACCCCCCATATGAGTGCCAGGCACAGTAACCCCCCCATATGAGTGCCAGACCAGTAACCCCCCCATTATGAGTTGCCAGGCCAGTAACCCCCCCCATTGAGTGCCAGGCCAGTAACCCCCCATAGAGTGCCAGGCCAGTAACCCCCCCCCACAATGAGTGCCAGGCCAGTAACCCCCCCCCAAATGAATGCCAGGCCAACATAACCACCCCCCATATATGAGTGCCAGCCAGTAACCCCCCATATGAGTAAGGCCAGTACCCCCCCATATGAGTGCCAGGCCGTAACCCCCCCCCCAAATGAGTGCCAGGCCAGTAACCCCCCCAAATGAATGCCAGGCCAGTAAACCCCCCATCATTGAGTGCCAGGCCAGTACCCCCCCCACATGAGTGCCAGGCCAGTAACCCCCCAATGAGTGAAAGGCAGTAACCCCCCATATGAGTGCCAGGCAAGTAACCCCCCCATATGAGTGCCAGGCCAGTAACCCCCCCATATGAGTGCCAGGCCAGTAACCCCCCCATATGAGTGCCAGGCCAGTAACTCCCCCATATGAGTGCCAGCCAGTAACCCCCCCATATGAGTGGAAAGGCAGTAACCCCCCATATGAGTGCCAGGGCAGTAACCCCCCAATGAGTGCAGGCCAGTAACCCCCCATATGAGTGCCAGGCCAGTAACCCCCCCCCATATGAGTGCCAGGCCAGTAACCCCCCCCAAATGAGATGCCAGGCCAGTAACCCCCCCATATGAGTGCCAGGCCAGTAACCCCCCCCACATGGTGCCAGGCCAGTAACCCCCCATATGAGTGCCAGGCCAGTAACCCCCCCATATGAGTGCCAGGCAGTAACCCCCCCATATGAGTGCCAGGCCAGTAAACCCCCCCATATGAGTGCAAGGCCAGTAACCCCCCCATCATGAGTGCCAGGCCAGTAACCCCCCCACATAGAGCCTCAGGCCACGTAACCCCCCCTCAATGAGTGCCAGCAGCCAGTAACACCCCCCCATATGAGTGCCAGGCCAGTAACCCCCCCATAATGAGTGCCAGGCCAGTAACACCCCCCATATGAGTGCCAGGCCAGTAACCCCCCCATATGAGTGCCAGGCCAGTAACCCCCCATATGAGTGCCAGGCCAGATAACCCCCCCATATGAGTGCCAGGCCAGTAACCCCCCCATATGAGTGCCAGGCCAGTAACCCCCCCCCCATATGAGTGCCAGGCCAGTAAACCCCCCCCATAAGAGTGCCAGGCCAGTAACCCCCCCCATAATGAGTGCCAGGCCAGTAACCCCCCCATATGAGTGCCAGGCCAGTAACCCCCCCATTGAGTGCCAGGCCAGTTACCCCCCATATGAGTGCCAGGCCATACCCCCCCATATGAGTGCCAGGCCAGTAACCCCCCCCATATGAGTGCCAGGCCAGTAACCCCCCCCAATATGAGTGCCAGGCCAGTAACCCCCCCATATGAGTGCCAGGCCAGTAACCCCCCCATATGAGTGCCAGGCCAGTAACCCCCCCCATAATGAGTGCCAGGCCAGTTAACCCCCCCATATGGAGTGCCAAGGCCAGTAACCCCCCCATATGAGTGCCAGGCCAGTAACCCCCCCATATTGAGTGCCAGGCCAGTAACCCCCCCATATGAGTGCCAGGCCAGTAACCCCCCCATATGAGTGCCAGGCCAGTTAACCCCCCCCATATGAGTGCCAGGCCAGTAACCCCCCCCATCATGAGTGCCAGGCCAGTAACCCCCCCCATCATGAGTGCCAGGCCAGTAACCCCCCCATATGAGTGCCAGGCCAGTAACCCCCCCCATATGAGTGCCAGGCCAGTAACCCCCCCATATGAGTGCCAGGCCAGTAACCCCCCCAATGAGTGCCAGGCCAGTAACCCCCCCCATATGAGTGCCAGGCCAGTAACCCCCCCATCATGAGTGCCAGGCCAGTAACCCCCCATATGAGTGCCAGGCCAGTAACCCCCCCATATGAGTGCCAGGCCAGTATCCCCCCCCATATGAGTATGCCAGGCCAGTAACCCCCCCCATATGAGTGCCAGGCCAGTAACCCCCCCATATGAGTGCCAGGCCAGTAACCCTCCCCATATGAGTGCCAGGCCAGTAACCCCCCCCCATAATGAGTGCCAGGCCAGTAACCCTCCCCATATGAGTGCCAGGCCAGTAACCCCCCCATATGAGTGCCAGGCCAGTAACCCCCCCATATGAGTGCCAGGCCAGTAACCCCCCCCATATGAGTGCCAGGCCAGTAACCCTCCCCATATGAGTGCCAGGCCATAACCCCCCCCTATGAGTGCCAGGCCAGTAACCCCCCCATATGAGTGCCAGGCCAGTAACCCTCCCCATATGAGTGCCAGGCCAGTAACCCCCCCATATGAGTGCCAGGCCAGTTAACCCCCCCATATGAGTGCCAGGCCAGTAACCCCCCCCATATGAGTGCCAGGCCAGTAACCCTCCCCATATGAGTGCCAGGCCAGTAACCCCCCCCCATATGAGTGCCAGGCCAGTAACCCCCCCCATATGAGTGTGCCAGGCCAGTTACCCCCATATGAGTGCCAGGCCAGTAACCCCCCCATATGAGTGCCAGGCCAGTAACCCCCCCATATGAGTGCCAGGCCAGTTACCCCCCCATATGAGTGCCAGGCCAGTAACCCCCCCATATGAGTGCCAGGCCAGTTACCCCCCCATATGAGTGCCAGGCCAGTAACCCCCCCATATGAAGTGCCAGGCCAGTAACCCCCCATATGAGTGCCAGGCCAGTAAGCCCCCCATATGAGTGCCAGGCCAGTAACCCCCATATGAGTGCCAGGCCAGTAACCCCCCCATATGAGTGCCAGGCCAGTAACCCCCCCCATATGAGTGCCAGGCCAGTAAGCCCCCCATATGAGTGCCAGGCCAGTAACCCCCCCATTGAGTGCCAGGCCAGTAACCCCCCCCATATGAGTGCCAGGCCAGTAACCCCGCCCCATAAGAGTGCCAGGCCAGTAAGCCCCCCATATGAGTGCCAGGCCAGTAAACCCCCCATATGAGTGCCAGGCCAGTAACCCCCCCCATATGAGTGCCAGGCCAGTAACCCCGCCCCATAAGTGCCAGGCCAGTAACCCCCCCATATGAGTGCCAGGCCAGTGACCCCCCCATATGAGTGCCAGGCCAGTAACCCCCCCCACATGAGTGCCAGGCCAGTAACCCCCCATATGAGTGCCAGGCCCTGGCCAAGTAACCCCCCCATATGAGTGCCAGCGCCAGTAACCCCCCCCATATGAGTGCCAGGCCAGTAACCCCCCCATATGAGCCAGAGCCAGTAACCCCCCCATATGAGTGCCAGGCCAGTTAACCCCCCCATATGAGTGCCAGGCCAGTAACCCCCCCATATGAGTGCCAGGCCAGTAACCCCCCCCCCATATGAGTGCCAGGCCAGTAACCCCCCCATATGAGTGCCAGGCCAGTAACCCCCCCATATGAGTGCCAGGCCAGTTACCCCCCCCACATATGAGTGCCAGGCCAGTAACCCCCCCATATGAGTGCCAGGCCAGTAACCCTCCCCATATGAGTGCCAGGCCAGTAAACCCCCCATAATGAGTGCCCAGGCCAGTAACCCCCCCATATGAGTGCCAGGCCAGTAACCCCCCCATATGAGTGCCAGGCAGTTACCCCCCCATATGAGTGCCAGGCCAGTAACCCCCCCATATGAGTGACACGCCAGGCCAGTAACCCCCCCATATGAGTGCACAGGCCAGTAACCCCCCCATATGAGTGCCAGGCCAGTAAACCCCCCCCATATGAGTGCCAGGCCAGTAACCCCGCCCCATAAGAGTGCCAGGCCAGTAACCCCCCCATATGAGTGCCAGGCCAGTGACCCCCCCATATGAGTGCCAGGCCAGTAACCCCCCCCACATGAGTGCCAGGCCAGTAACCCCCCCCATATGAGTGCCAGGCCAGTAACCCCCCCATATGAGTGCCAGGCCAGTAACCCCCCCATAATGAGTGCCAGGCCAGTAACCCCCCCCATATGAGTGCCAGGCCAGTAACCCCCCCCACATGAGTGCCAGGCCAGTAACCCCCCCATATGAGTGCCAGGCCAGTAACCCCCCATATGGAGTGCCAGGCCAGTAACCCCCCCATATGAGTGAAAGGCCAGTAACCCCCCCATATGAGTGCCAGGCAAGTAACCCCCCATATGAGTGCCAGGCCAGTAACCCCCCCCATATGAGTGCCAGATAACCCCCCATATGGAGTGCCAGGCCAGTAACCCCCCCCCATATGAGTGCCCAGTAACCCCCCCATATGAGTGCCAGGCCAGTAACCCCCCCATATGAGTGCCAGGCCAGTAACCCCCCCCATATGAGTGCCAGGCCAGTAACCCCCCCATATGAGTGCCAGGCCAGTAACCCCCCATATGAGTGCCAGGCCAGTAACCCCCCCATATGAGTGCCAGGCCAGTAACCCCCCCCATATGAGTGCCAGGCCAGTAACCCCCCCATATGAGTGCCAGGCTGGGCACAGAGGGGCAGATACGGGCAGGGTTTGTGCAATAGGATGATATTCAGACATCACTTTCTGCCCCAGTGATTGAGGTGATATTCTACCCCGGGGGCGGGGCTTGGGGAATGGGGCAATTAGGCACGGATGCTGCAGGAGATTAGGCCACAGATACCAATGATACGGGCTGAGTGTTTTATGGGCAAATTAGCCCCCGGGTGGGGCAGCTCCGAGCGGATTGGGTTTCCCTGGGGAGAGGAAACTGTCACTTTAACTTAACCCTACGGGCACCGGGGCCCAATCATTGGCTTATTCCCAGCCCCCACTGTGCTGCAGGTCCTGGGCCCCCCCACATCAATAGGGCCCCCCACATCAACAGGGCCCCCCACATCAACAGGGCCTCAACAGGGTCCCCCACATCAACAGGGCCCCCCACATCAACAGGGCCCCACACATCAACAGGGCCCCCCACATCAACAGGGCCCCACACATCAACAGGGCCCCCCACATCAACAGGGCCCCCCACATCAACAGGGCCTCAACAGGGCCCCCCACATCAACAGGGCCCCCCACATCAACAGGGCCCCCCACATCAACAGGGCCTCAACAGGGCCCCCCACATCAACAGGGCCCCCCCACATCAACAGGGCCCCACACATCAACAGGGCCTCAACAGGGCCCCCCACATCAACAGGGCCCCACACATCAATAGGGCCCCCCACATCAACAGGGCCCCCCACATCAACAGGGCCCCACACATCAACAGGGCCTCAACAGGGCCCCCCACATCAACAGGGCCCCCCACATCAATAGGGCCCCCCACATCAACAGGGCCCCACACATCAACAGGGCCTCAACAGGGCCCCCCACATCAACAGGGTCCCCCACATCAAACAGGGCCCCCCACATCAACAGGGCCCCCCACATCAACAGGGCCCCCCACATCAACAGGGCCTCAACAGGGCCCCCCACATCAACAGGGCCCCCCACATCAACAGGGCCCCCCACATCAACAGGGCCCCCCACATCAACAGGGCCCCACACATCAACAGGGCCTCAACAGGGCCCCCCACATCAACAGGGTCCCCCACATCAACAGGGCCCCCCACATCAACAGGGCCTCAACAGGGCCCCCCACATCAATAGGGCCTCCCACATCAACAGGGCCCCCCACAGGAACAGGGCCCCCCACATCAATAGGACCCCCCACATCAATAGGACCCCCCACATCAACAGGGTCCCCCACATCAACAGGGTCCCCCACATCAACAGGGTCCCCCACATCAACAGGGCCCCCTCACATCAACAGGGCCTCAACAGGGCCCCCCCACATGAACAGGGCCCCCCCACATCAATAGGCCCCCCCACATCAACAGGGCCCCCCCACATCCACATTTAGGCTACAATCCTTATCTCTGGGGTATTTTGTAGAATTGGAGAGCTGGGGCTGATGGGAGTTGTAGTGCAAATCCTCATCCTATCTCCCCCACTTATCTGTAATAACATTTATTTAGAACCTTGATAATTAAATAAATATTATTGAAATAAGTTATTATGTGACCTCAGCCAGACTAGCGATGCTCCCAGGTCTCTCCAGCCAGCAGTGCTGTATTCTGTATATCATTCCCACCATCCCCTGCCCCAGTGAGCTTACAGTCTAAGGTCCCTATCACATTCCCACCAGCCCCTGCCCCAGTGAGCTTACAGTCTAAGGTCCCTATCACATTCCCATCAGTCCCTGCCCCAGTGAGCTTACAATCTAAGGTCCCTATCCCATTCCCATCAGTCCCTGCCCCAGTGAGCTTACAATCTAAGGTCCCTATCCCATTCCCATCAGTCCCTGCCCCAGTGAGCTTACAATCTAAGGTCCCTATCACATTCCCATCAGTCCCTGCCCCAGTGAGCTTACACTCTAAGGTCCCTATCCCATTCCCATCAGTCCCTGCCCCAGTGAGCTTACAATCTAAGGTCCCTATCCCATTCCCATCAGTCCCTGCCCCAGTGAGCTTACAATCTAAGGTCCCTATCCCATTCCCATCAGCCCCTGCCCCAGTGAGCTTACAATCTAAGGTCCCTATCCCATTCCCATCAGCCCCTGCCCCAGTGAGCTTACACTCTAAGGTCCCTATCCCATTCCCATCAGTCCCTGCCCCAGTGAGCTTACACTCTAAGGTCCCTATCCCATTCCCATCAGTCCCTGCCCCAGTGAGCTTACAATCTAAGGTCCCTATCCCATTCCCATCAGTCCCTGCCCCAGTGAGCTTACAATCTAAGGTCCCTATCCCATTCCCATCAGTCCCTGCCCCAGTGAGCTTACACTCTAAGGTCCCTAACAAACACACACACTAGGGCCACTAATTTCGGGGGACCCCATTAATGTGTATAATAAATGATTAGTATCAGCTCAGGCTCAGTTACCCTACAGCAGGTAGAAAGGGGCAGATCAATAAAATCATTGCCACTTGGGGCATTTGGATGTGCAGAAAGACACAGGCAAGAGAAGGGTTAAACAGAAGGGCATTATCTAGCAGTTGCAGTTGGTCTGTATAATCATCACTAGCCATTATATATATATATAGCACCAACATATTCCGTAGCACTGCCAGAGCATTAGTGCAAAGGATAATGTTGCTGTTAGTAATAAAGAGACAATACCTAGATTGTAAGCTCTTGGGGTAAGAACAAAGTAGTGCAGTTATTTCTTTCTCACCCTCTCCCATACAGTCCCGACCCTCCCACGAGCACAAAAGGGTTAAACCGGGGGTGGATTGGACCATTTTCAGAGCCCTGGTCCTGACCTGATACCCAGCAGCTGCTCCCCCCGACCAGTTGCTCAATCCCCCCCCCCAGCCATTAAGTGGCAGCTGTCACCATATACCTGCTCTGTGGGGCAGATCCATCCCAGTCACCCCAGGTGACCCCCACGCAGATATGTGCTCCTCTGTTTGTGTATAGGGGGGCCCTCCTACAGGGGGGGGGATATCAGCTGTGCCTCGTACCTCCCCCCGGGGGTCACACCCAGAGCCCCTGGGTATAATTACACATTAAGGGGCAATTATTAGTTTAATCATTTTAATATCCAGGGTTGGGCCATAATCCCCCCCCCCCCCCAGCCCAATAAATAGTGACCGTCTGTGGCACCTTACAGCCCCCCTGGCATTCCCAGTACCCAGAGGCACAAACAGCCCCCCCAGCCCAATAAATAGTGACTGTCTGTGGCACCTTACAGCCCCCCCGGCATTCCCAGTACCCAGAGGCACAAACAGCCCCCCCCAGCCCAATAAATAGTGACTGTCTGTGGCACCTTACAGCCCCCCCTGGCATTCCCAGTACCCAGAGGCACAAACAGCCCCCCCCCAGCCCAATAAATAGTGACTGTCTGTGGCACCTTACAGCCCCCCTGGCATTCCCAGTACCCAGAGGCACAAACAGCCCCCCCCCCAGCCCAATAAATAGTGACTGTCTGTGGCACCTTACAGCCCCCCTGGCATTCCCAGTACCCAGAGGCACAAACAGCCCCCCAGCCCAATAAATAGTGACTGTGGCACCTTACAGCCCCCCCTGGCATTCCCAGTACCCAGAGGCACAAACAGCCCCCCCCCAGCCCAATAAATAGTGACTGTCTGTGGCACCTTACAGCCCCCCTGGCATTCCCAGTACCCAGAGGCACAAACAGCCCCCCCCCCAGCCCAATAAATAGTGACTGTCTGTGGCACCTTACAGCCCCCCTGGCATTCCCAGTACCCAGAGGCACAAACAGCCCCCCAGCCCAATAAATAGTGACTGTCTGTGGCACCTTACAGCCCCCCCGGCATTCCCAGTACCCAGAGGCACAAACAGCCCCCCCAGCCCAATAAATAGTGACTGTCTGTGGCACCTTACAGCCCCCCTGGCATTCCCAGTACCCAGAGGCACAAACAGCCCCCCCAGCCCAATAAATAGTAACTGTCTGTGGCACCTTACAGCCCCCCTGGCATTCCCAGTACCCAGAGGCACAAACAGCCCCCCCCCCAGCCCAATAAATAGTGACTGTCTGTGGCACCTTACAGCCCCCCCGGCATTCCCAGTACCCAGAGGCACAAACAGCCCCCCCCAGCCCAATAAATAGTGACTGTCTGTGGCACCTTACAGCCCCCCCGGCATTCCCAGTACCCAGAGGCACAAACAGCCCCCCCCAGCCCAATAAATAGTGACTGTCTGTGGCACCTTACAGCCCCCCTGGCATTCCCAGTACCCAGAGGCACAAACAGCCCCCCCCCCAGCCCAATAAATAGTGACTGTCTGTGGCACCTTACAGCCCCCCTGGCATTCCCAGTACCCAGAGGCACAAACAGCCCCCCCCCAGCCCAATAAATAGTGACTGTCTGTGGCACCTTACAGCCCCCCTGGCATTCCCAGTACCCAGAGGCACAAACAGCCCCCCCCCAGCCCAATAAATAGTGACTGTCTGTGGCACCTTACAGCCCCCCTGGCATTCCCAGTACCCAGAGGCACAAACAGCCCCCCCAGCCCAATAAATAGTGACTGTGGCACCTTACAGCCCCCCCTGGCATTCCCAGTACCCAGAGGCACAAACAGCCCCCCCAGCCCAATAAATAGTGACTGTGGCACCTTACAGCCCCCCTGGCATTCCCAGTACCCAGAGGCACAAACAGCCCCCCCAGCCCAATAAATAGTGACTGTGGCACCTTACAGCCCCCCCTGGCATTCCCAGTACCCAGAGGCACAAACAGCCCCCCCAGCCCAATAAATAGTGACTGTCTGTGGCACCTTACAGCCCCCCTGGCATTCCCAGTACCCAGAGGCACAAACAGCCCCCCCCCCAGCCCAATAAATAGTGACTGTCTGTGGCACCTTACAGCCCCCCCGGCATTCCCAGTACCCAGAGGCACAAACAGCCCCCCCCAGCCCAATAAATAGTGACTGTCTGTGGCACCTTACAGCCCCCCCGGCATTCCCAGTACCCAAAGGCACAAACAGCCCCCCCAGCCCAATAAATAGTGACTGTCTGTGGCACCTTACAGCCCCCCCGGCATTCCCAGTACCCAGAGGCACAAACAGCCCCCCCAGCCCAATAAATAGTGACTGTCTGTGGCACCTTACAGCCCCCCCGGCATTCCCAGTACCCAAAGGCACAAACAGCCCCCAGCCCAATAAATAGTGACTGTCTGTGGCACCTTACAGCCCCCCCGGCATTCCCAGTACCCAAAGGCACAAACAGCCCCCCCAGCCCAATAAATAGTGACTGTCTGTGGCACCTTACAGCCCCCCCGGCATTCCCAGTACCCAAAGGCACAAACAGCCCCCCAGCCCAATAAATAGTGACTGTCTGTGGCACCTTACAGCCCCCCTGGCATTCCCAGTACCCAGAGGCACAAACAGCCCCCCAGCCCAATAAATAGTGACTGTCTGTGGCACCTTACAGCCCCCCTGGCATTCCCAGTACCCAGAGGCACAAACAGCCCCCCCAGCCCAATTAATAGTGACTGTCTGTGGCACCTTACAGCCCCCCCGGCATTCCCAGTACCCAGAGGCACAAAACAGCCCCCCCAGCCCAATAAATAGTGACTGTCTGTGGCACCTTACAGCCCCCCTGGCATTCCCAGTACCCAGAGGCACAAACAGCCCCCCCCCCCAGCCCAATAAATAGTGATTGTGGCACCTTACAGCCCCCCCTGGCATTCCCAGTACCCAGAGGCACAAACAGCCCCCCCCCCAGCCCAATAAATAGTGACTGTGGCACCTTACAGCCCCCCTGGCATCCCCAGTACCCAGAGGCACAAACAGCCCCCCCCAGCCCAATAAATAGTGACTGTCTGTGGCACCTTACAGCCCCCCCTGGCATTCCCAGTACCCAGAGGCACAAACAGCCCCCCCCCCAGCCCAATAAATAGTGACTGTCTGTGGCACCTTACAGCCCCCCTGGCATTCCCAGTACCCAGAGGCACAAACAGCCCCCCCAGCCCAATAAATAGTGACTGTCTGTGGCACCTTACAGCCCCCCCGGCATTCCCAGTACCCAGAGGCACAAACAGCCAACCCCCCCCAGCCCAATAAATAGTGACTGTCTGTGGCACCTTACAGCCCCCCCGGCATTCCCAGTACCCAGAGGCACAAACAGCCCCCCCCCCAGCCCAATAAATAGTGACTGTCTGTGGCACCTTACAGCCCCCCCTGGCATTCCCAGTACCCAGAGGCACAAACAGCCCCCCCCCAGCCCAATAAATAGTGACTGTCTGTGGCACCTTACAGCCCCCCCGGCATTCCAGTACCCAGAGACACAAACAGCCCCCCCCCAGCCCAATAAATAGTGACTGTGGCACCTTACAGCCCCCCCTGGCATTCCCAGTACCCAGAGGCACAAACAGCCCCCCCAGCCCAATAAATAGTGACTGTCTGTGGCACCTTACAGCCCCCCCGGCATTCCCAGTACCCAGAGGCACAAACAGCCCCCCCAGCCCAATAAATAGTGACTGTCTGTGGCACCTTACAGCCCCCCCGGCATTCCCAGTACCCAGAGGCACAAACAGCCCCCCCCCAGCCCAATAAATAGTGACTGTCTGTGGCACCTTACAGCCCCCCCGGCATTCCCAGTACCCAGAGACACAAACAGCCCCCCCCCAGCCCAATAAATAGTGACTGTGGCACCTTACAGCCCCCCCTGGCATTCCCAGTACCCAGAGGCACAAACAGCCCCCCCAGCCCAATAAATAGTGACTGTCTGTGGCACCTTACAGCCCCCCCGGCATTCCCAGTACCCAGAGGCACAAACAGCCCCCCCAGCCCAATAAATAGTGACTGTCTGTGGCACCTTACAGCCCCCCCTGGCATTCCCAGTACCCAGAGGCACAAACAGCCCCCCAGCCCAATAAATAGTGACTGTCTGTGGCACCTTACAGCCCCCCCGGCATTCCCAGTACCCAGAGGCACAAACAGCCCCCCCCAGCCCAATAAATAGTGACTGTCTGTGGCACCTTACAGCCCCCCCGGCATTCCCAGTACCCAGAGACACAAACAGCCCCCCCCCAGCCCAATAAATAGTGACTGTGGCACCTTACAGCCCCCCTGGCATTCCCAGTACCCAGAGGCACAAACAGCCCCCCCAGCCCAATAAATAGTGACTGTCTGTGGCACCTTACAGCCCCCCCGGCATTCCCAGTACCCAGAGGCACAAACAGCCCCCCCCCCCCAGCCCAATAAATAGTGACTGTCTGTGGCACCTTACAGCCCCCCCGGCATTCCCAGTACCCAGAGACACAAACAGCCCCCCCAGCCCAATAAATAGTGACTGACTGTGGCACCTTACAGCCCCCCTGGCATTCCCAGTACCCAGAGGCACAAACAGCCCCCCCCCCAGCCCAATAAATAGTGACTGTCTGTGGCACCTTACAGCCCCCCTGGCATTCCCAGTACCCAGAGGCACAAACAGCCCCCCCCCCCCAGCCCAATAAATAGTGACTGTCTGTGGCACCTTACAGCCCCCCTGGCATTCCCAGTACCCAGAGGCACAAACAGCCCCCCCCCAGCCCAATAAATAGTGACTGTCTGTGGCACCTTACAGCCCCCCCGGCATTCCCAGTACCCAGAGACACAAACAGCCCCCCCCCAGCCCAATAAATAGTGACTGTGGCACCTTACAGCCCCCCCTGGCATTCCCAGTACCCAGAGGCACAAACAGCCCCCCCAGCCCAATAAATAGTGACTGTCTGTGGCACCTTACAGCCCCCCCGGCATTCCCAGTACCCAGAGGCACAAACAGCCCCCCCAGCCCAATAAATAGTGACTGTCTGTGGCACCTTACAGCCCCCCCGGCATTCCCAGTACCCAGAGGCACAAACAGCCCCCCCCCAGCCCAATAAATAGTGACTGTCTGTGGCACCTTACAGCCCCCCCGGCATTCCCAGTACCCAGAGACACAAACAGCCCCCCCCAGCCCAATAAATAGTGACTGTGGCACCTTACAGCCCCCCCTGGCATTCCCAGTACCCAGAGGCACAAACAGCCCCCCCAGCCCAATAAATAGTGACTGTCTGTGGCACCTTACAGCCCCCCCGGCATTCCCAGTACCCAGAGGCACAAACAGCCCCCCCCCAGCCCAATAAATAGTGACTGTCTGTGGCACCTTACAGCCCCCCTGGCATTCCCAGTACCCAGAGGCACAAAACAGCCCCCCCCAGCCCAATAAATAGTGACTGTCTGTGGCACCTTACAGCCCCCCCGGCATTCCCAGTACCCAGAGGCACAAACAGCCCCCCCCCCAGCCCAATAAATAGTGACTGTCTGTGGCACCTTACAGCCCCCCCTGGCATTCCCAGTACCCAGAGGC